>NC_034421.1:4784122-4800473 GCF_002078875.1 Numida meleagris
CTTGAAGTCACTTCAGGGCATCAGCCCTCACATCTTTTTTTTTTTTTTTTTTTTTTTTTTTTTTTTTTTTTTTTTTTTTTTTTTTTTTTTTTTTTTACAAAAAAAAAAAAAAAAAAAAAAGCAACTTGTAAGTAAGTTGCAACTCTTATTTGAATCAGTGTCAAGGCATACTCTGATTTTTTAGTGCACGTTCTAAAATGGCTGTCACGCCAATTGAAAAAAAGAATTCTTTCTTTCCTGAGAATTCTTGAGGACTTTGAGCCCAGCTGAACTGACAGAGGAGATCTGCATCACACGGTGCATCAGGAGCTGGTATTTATGAGAGAAGTGGGCATTCTGTCCCGCAGACCAAATTTACTAAATCCTTTCTAAGCCAAGGGAAGTGAAAATTATTTGCATCACCTAAACATTTTCAGTGGCCCAACTACTTTGGAAAGAAACTAAAATCAAATGTATAGATGTTTAGGACAGGGATAAAAAGAGAAAAAGAAAAAAAAAAATCTGATTTAATATAAGCAAAAGGGAAATGTGCAAAATGTTCTCTGATGCAAAAGATCTCCAGAAATGGTAAAATAAGTTTCAAAAACCTCAGTCGAAGTCTAATGAGAAAAAAGTGACTACATTCAAACAGTTGAATTAATGAAATGCCAGTCTCTGCTTGCAGTATTCGTTTTCACTCTTACAAGCAGAAAATCATGTCAAAAATACGCTGAAGTCATCAGCAACCAACACAAATACTAAGAAGGAATCCAGTAGCTGGACAGAACTGCTCAGCCTGAGCTCCTTCACGCAGGAGATGGAGAAGAGGTTTAGGAGAAAGAAGGCAAGAAGAACCCAGCTGGAATTCTCAAAAGAAACGATGGCAGCTGTGGTTACAGGAAGTGCCACGGCAGCGCTGAGTGCAGGGAGCGCTCCGGACACTGCAGCTGGGAGCTCTGTGCGAAGCAGACGGCAACAAGGGAGAAGTGCTTGAGCTGTGCCAAGGTGGGTAAGCACGCGTTACAGTATTTTGGATGAACTTTTGACAGCACAATCTCAGCATGCTGTCGTTTCACGGGTATTACCTGCAACAGGGTAGGAGATCTGCTGTGTTTCAATAGTAATTTAATGTCATCGTGAATATGATTATGTACAATCGTTATCTACGGAGCAACGTAGCTCTGTGTTACAAATAGAGGGGAAAAAACACATTTCCAGAAACCACGCTGGATTTGACAAATCATCTTTGCACAAATCTTCCTGCCGCTTTTATTCGGTTGGAAGCTTCGTTCCCACTCCGAAATCCCGGGACATATCCCCTGCTCACCCCCGCACGCGGCCCAGCCGCTTCCGCCCAGCCCCTCCCGTGCCCGCCCCACTTCCACCTCTCCAAGTTGTCCCGCAGCCCCGCCCCGCGGCTCGCCCCGCGGAGATGACCGCCACGCGGGATGCGGGGTGGGCCGGCCGCCCGCTGAGGGGGCAGGAGACCCGGGGGAAGCGTGAGGGCACGGCGCCTACCTGGCAGTCTGCGTCACCATGGCCACCGCCGGAAGTGCCGGGGTGCTGCTCACGCGGGGAAGGCGGGCCTTCCGGCCGAGCGCCCAATGGCAGATCGCTCCTCTGCGGGGCGACCCGGAAGTGGTACCCGGGGGGCGGGGAGTGTTTGCCCAATGGGTCCTCCCGGGGGTGCGGTCCGGTCGAGCAGCGCCGCTCCCAGCGCAGGGTTCCCCCTCCGGCCTCGGCCCCGCTGGGCTGCTCGCGGGGTTCCGGCCGCTCCGTCCTTGTCCCCGTCGTTGGGATGTACCAGAACTGCTCGCACTTGGGCCGGGGAAGGTCAGAGATGGGGAAACAGGTGAAAATGGGAAGGTGAGCGCTGCCTGACTCCACAGACAGCTCCACTGAGTCTGTTTGTTCCTAGGTTCAAGGCAGAAAGATGTTCTGAACGTGGAGCTGGCCCTTAGGGCAACGTCCTGTACTGGGCAGTTTGGCCTCCAGACAGATCTCTGGTGAGCTCGCACTGTCGTTATGCCCTTGGCTGATGACACGGATCTAAATTCTGTTCTCTTCTTTAACCCCTCTGCGTGAAAGCTGAAAATGGAGAAACGGTGCAGTGTGGCCAAAAAGTGAGCGAGGTGTGTGAGTGGGGAGCGGTGGGTGGTGAATTCCTGCGGGAGAGAAGGACGCATTCCTGCAGCGTCCCGTTAAAGCAGTGATAACTGTAGCTCTTGCATGGGCTCTGTGGGGATGCTCACAGGATGCAGCTCTGTGAGGCAGTTTTTGTGATGAAGTGGGACCTGAATATGTGACAGCTTTACATCTCCTTGTTCAGTGATGGCGCTGATACTGGGTGATGGAGTGAGCCAGGGTACAGCACAGCACTGCCCGGGCCTTTGGGAACCAAGGTCCCTGTGATCCCAAGGTCCCGAGGGACTGAGCTCTGTAAGGACCTTCTGCACCGCGGAAAGGGCGCGTGCCTTCATCCCAGTGCTTTCTGCCCATTCACTGCAGTGGTGCCTGAGCAGAAATCGAATTGACAGAGGCACTATCCGGAGACAAAGGCATTTAATCCCGGATGTCTTTCCCTGAGATAAACAGTAGGGTTTTATGACAGCTATTTGAAGGACAGTTCACATACGATAACAGTGTTTTGTTCGTCTCTAATAAGGAAAATACACTGGAGCCTGAGTTCACATCAGTGTGTTTGTCATTAGTAACGGATCAATAGTTCTGGGAAAAGGAGAGAAGAACTTGGAATCTTCCTAAATAATCACATTCTGAGAGGTCTGATGGAGGTAACACGCTTTTCTGGCTCCAGGGTCAATGTGAAATGAAAGGAAAGAGCCAATAATTTTATTTATACAAATTAAACTGAAAAACAAAACCAAGAAGCCGTTAGTTTACGTCACGGCAGCCTGACTGGAAGCTCTGGTCTGTTCAGTCTGAAAATCAGAGCTGGAAAAAGCCATTTGAAACAATCTTTCTCACCAAAGTGGGGCAGGATGAACAGTAGCCCGATGCGTTGTCGTTCTTACAGGACGTTAATTGCCTGAGAGCTACATCCAGGCTCCTGTGCTAACTTACCCGGTATCTGCCAGCTCATTTACTTTAACAGGTAGTAGTCATTGTCACTGGACTGGCAGGTGCTAGCAAAGTTGATTGAAAGCAGCTGCCCTGTAGTGTTTGAGTGAGTCATGTAGCAAGGGGTTAGTCAGACTGGATTTGCATTTAGAGAAGAAAATTCACTAGAATAAGTCTTGATTTTGTTGCTTTGATTGGGATCTGTTTTATTAGATGAACCTGATCTATGTAATTAGCAACGAGCTCACCTTTGATTTAAACCTGCTGATTCACAAATTGCGTATTGGTGAGGTGAGTAACTTGTGTCAACATGTCTTTGTTCTCAGAAACATTAGAGAGGAGTCTGCCCTGAACCTGGGGCTTTTGTTCTGTTCAATGCCGCCTGACTCGTAAATGTTGGTGTAGTCTTTTTAAATGATTCCCGTTGTTTTTATTAGCGCTCATTGTCTCCTCTTTTCTTCTCTTTCTCGCTGTGTCAGCCTAGAATTGCAAAGGGCTGGAATCCTTTTAGCATTTTAACACTTCCTTAGCAAACATCCTGCTGTTCTATTGTTGCCCTCCTGAAGTGTGGGAGCTCTTTTTTGAGGGAAAATATCTCCAAACTCTAGGAACTGAGTTTGCTCTTGTGTTTGGGCACATCTGCTTTGCTGCAAGCATCACTGAGTGCAGATCTTCAGCCTTTTAGCCCTGTTCTCCAGGGCAAAAATTTTGTGCTCTAGTTCTTCCAGGCTCCTATTTGTCACCTATTTTTCAAGGAGCATAGGATGTAGCTTCTCTTTCGAGAAGAGCTTTGGTTGCTTACCCTAAGAGCAAAGACCCGTGCAGAAATCCCCATTGGGTAACAAAACCTTCTCCAGGGGAAATGTCCTTGAGCTAGTTTGAACTGAAAGCTCCCAATTTCACAGTGCCTTTGGTTGGAAAATGTAAATGTTCAAAGAGCTGTGACACGATTAAAGATTTTCTTGTCACCCTCCGAAGTAAGAATGCAGTCTCTCCGCTTCCCCTCCTTGTTTGTGTAGATCAGGTTTATAGGAGTGACCAAAACCAGCGTAGGATGCCTGTGTCCCTTCTGGGCAATGGACCCAAGAAGGTGGTCGTGTTTTTTGCGCCCTTGCTTTTTGTCCCAGTTGCACTTCTGGTTTGGAACCTGGGCTCTGAACTCCTTTCAGAGAGCTCTGTGGGGCCCTGGGCCATAGCCCCTCGCTCCTTCTCTCTGGCAGAGTTCTGCTCCAGCTCAGCTCACTGCACTACAGGTTTTTGCACCACCTGAATCTCTCTCTCTTTTTTTTTTTTTTTTTTTGAAGTTCAGTTCTATGTGGTTTGGTTCCAGTTATTCATAATTATCGCCTTTTCCAGACACTGCACTGCAGCATTTCCAAGCTCGCTATGAAAAAAGTGTAGACTTACTGAGCCTACAGATACATCATGTGGTTGTGCTGCAAACCCCTGACTTCTGCAGCTAAGCAAACACTGGGGAAGAAGGAGCACCGACATCTTCCTCTCTTGCAGCTGAGAATCATAGAACGTACCACAACCATTTTAACTGAACGGGATGCCTTCAAGGGAGGCAGTGGTGTTCTGTCACACACAGAAGTGGAGATACGGCAACGCTGAGGTACTGCTCCCATCAAGAGGTTCTAATTGTGGTTGCTGTGTAGAATGGTCAGCCTTGCTGTCTCAGGGTACCCACTCCTGTCAATCCCTGCTGCCTTACCTCTTTGTCTTGGTGTGGTGAAAGCAGCGAGGTCTGAGGGCTGGTCCTGCGAGGCAGCGAGCACACATACAGAGCAGTGACTGCTCGGCCCCTCCTGTGCTTTTTGGTGAGGTAGGAAAGAGTTAAAGACAGCAGAGGGCGAGTGCTGTGCTATTGTTCAGGCATTGCTCTGCATCCAGGGCTGCTGCTCTCTATTCCCGGATCTGCCTCTGGCTTCCTGCACGACCTCGGGCTGCTCACCCACCTTTGCTTTGCTTTAGTTCCCGAACGGCAGCATGGCAATCATTCTCTTCCTGTAGTGCCACATGCCTTGCTGGCTTTAGGGAGGCTGAGGTTCTCTGATGAGAGGAGATGGGAGAAAGAGAACACATTTCCACTGGAGAAGTAATTGCACAGAGCACAGTAATTTTTGAACGCGCCCTTGTTCACTCGGGCACAGCAGAGTGCACGGAACTGCTTGTGTTTTTAGCAGGCGAAAGTCAAATTCCATTTGTCGCGGAGGCAGAGCAGTGTCAGTTGCAGTGTTCCCTTTTCTCACTAGATGGTGCTTTTGATCAAAGATACGAATAACCGCAGCTCTGCGCGGAATTTCCTTACGTTTCTTCCCCCATCTCCATTCCTCCCTCTCTTCTTTCCGTGCTGTAACACTATGGGGGACACTTAACGATGCTGGATGTTGGGCAAGGCTCATCTGGCAGCGCTGCTCGCAGCTCCCACCAGCCGGTTGTGTCTGGGCTCAGTTCTCGCAGCGTGGATCGGTGCTGCCGGGCCGTGGCAGAGAATTGAATTCTTTCCGTGTTTTCTATTCCCATAAGGAAAAGGCTTCAAAGAGCAGGTCCCCTCCCCCTCTCTGCTGGTGAAGGGCATTTAGGGAAGCTGGGGAAAAAAAATCCGGCTCTGACAGACGCATTTATTTAACGAACCACAGCCTTTCCCTACCTTAGCAGAAGATGGGTTGTTTTTGTTTTTTTAAATAGAGAATTGCTGTTTTTATATCCATGTTGTATTCAGCAGATAGTTGCCTAGCCAAGGTCATTGCTGCTGCATGCCAGCACCGCGCCGTGAGCCAGCACCTGCTCCCTGAATGAGCACTGCGAGGCTTCCCCAGGTAAAGAATGGGACCGAATCTGCCCGTGCCAGGTCCCACCGCCGCTGCTGGGTAGAGCAAGCCACACTCACAGCCCTCCCTTGTATAAAGGCAGCGGAGGAGGTGAATGGAATTGTAACCAAACACTTCCTGCGCAGACATGCACAGGGCTCTGTTAGGAGCGGTGAGAGGCACAGCGGGGCGTGCGGTGCTGTGTGTCATCTCGCAGAGAACCACTGTGTGCTGGCCCCTCGGAGCCCCCCCCCGTGGCCTTCTCCTGCAGCAGCTCCGCTGCCTCGGGTCGGTGTGCTCAGCTCTCCCCGCAGCCCACGGTGCCGCTGCCCGGCTGAGCCGCCTGCTGCACACCCGCACCCCGCTCCCATCGGGTTGCATCACGCCCAGCTTCCTCCCCGTGGAATTTTACAACTGTTAATGAATGGGGCTGGAACATTGCTGTGCCGCCGGGCTGCTGCGCGCGGATTTATGGTCTGAGGCCAGCGGAGATTGTGCTCCTGCCTCTGGCACTACACCGATGACAGCAATGCCGCGTGTGTGCCAACGAGCCCGCAAGGCCAGCGCCCGCAGCAGCCCTGTGCTCACGTGCTGCGTGTTATGCTCATGGCAGTGACGTCCCCGCAGCAGGGACACGAGCTATGCAAATTTGCAGTGCGACACAAAACTCCTCTCGGGACTGGGAGCTGACAGCGATTTCTTTGTCATTCCCCCGTCGTCGTCTTCCCACTGCACATACGTTTGTTCATCCTTAGTAAGATATTGCTGATGACTGAAGCCTGGGTCTGCATCACAGGCAGTCTGCTTGAAGGAGCAATCCAGAACGGCGGGGCTCAGGATCGTGAGAAGCGGGGACAGTGCATTTCCTCACGTCTATGGGATGTGGAGAGCAGTCCCTCCTGGCTGGCAGGGAATTGCATCACCTCTTGTACAGATAGATATTTTTCTCTGCAATGTGCGTGTTGTGTTGTTTGCCTCTGGTGGAATTTGCCAGCACGACCCAAACTGTGTGGTTCTGAAATGTAGAACCACATACCTGTGTGGGGGAGAGAATGAGCGGTTTGCGCTTCGTTCAATCTGGCTCTTCCCTCCCTCCTCCCTTCTCCCCACATCCCCGTGCGTTACAAAGCCAGCTGCTCCCAGAATAGGTTGGGAATGAAATGTCACCGTTTGAAACTGGTGAGTCACACTTTTTGAAGCTGGGGGGGGGAGGGAATATGAAATCCTGCGGTGTGGCAGAGCGTCTCCTGGTGAGCGCAGAGAGATTTTGCAAACCACAGGCTCCCTGCTGATGGAGTCGAGGGGCTTTGCATGCAGCCTGCTGGGTGTGTCCGTGCTGCTTTCTGCAGGAGGATGGCAAAACCTGCTGCAAACTTCAGTTGTCTGATGGAACATACCCGCTGCAGCCGGATCCCAGCGCCTTCCCGACAGGACTAGGTCGTATCTGACAGCGCACCTACAGTGACTCTCTTAATTAAGTCTCCCTGCACCGCTGTGAGGTATGTAATTACAGTGAGACCTGACTTAAGCAACCACTCAAGGGACTAACAACAAAAAAAAGTCTTTACCAGAGCAAGGAGGAACAGAATTTTACTGTTTTTTTTTTTTTTTTTTAATATATAGAGATATTTCAGGCGAAGTTTATTAAACAAACTAAGTCAATTAGTCTGGTTTCTTCTCAGCGTATCCCTGTATTAGGATGATACCTTTAATATACTGTACGTTAGTATAAGGCTATTTCCTTCCCAAAAGATCCTTGAGATTGTTTATTTTTTTAATAGAGATTTCTATAGACAGCATCAATCAGTACGAATGCTGGCAGTGGTCCTGTGAAGTGAACTATTCTTACCAGATGCTGAGCAGTCCTCACTTCCCAACCCCTGTCCAGGGGCAGAAATGTTTAGTCAAAGGGCAACATTTGGGATTCCTGCTGCAGCCTATGGCAGCCACGCATTTCCACGCTGCACATGGCAGCCCTGCCTCGTAGGTGCTGAGTTGTGTACCTTGAGCAGAGTGCCACAGTCGTGCAATACTGCTGGCATCCCCTGGGAGCTGAGCAGCGCCAGGTCTGCTCCCAGTGCTGGCAATGGCAGGCTGGGATGTGTGCTGCTGTTCCCATCTTGCCTGCCAGCTAATCGGGTGCGTTAACATCCCGAGCAACGAACTGTGGTGGCCACGGAGAAGACATGGCACTCACGTCAGAGACTCTTCAGAGAGTCTTGCAGCCTCTGCTTCGGCCTTATTGACCTCCATCCGAAGGGCAGCTAGGAGCTGGAAACAGCAATACTGCAAATAGTCACAGGGTGGGCCAGCAGCAGTCCCCATTCAGTGGCGTTCTGCAGATGTGCTGCAAGTAAAGCTCCCCAGTTACAGGCTGAGCGACGCAGCTAGCTTGGTGGGGATTTTGCAAGAGTAAGCCCTAGGAAATTTGGTGCCATCTCTTGTCTGTTTCACTTGGAAGACTGAGCTAGTAACAGGATTTTATGCAGTGTGCATTTATATCTCAACTTTTAGATAGTGTTAACTAGAAGCCCACGTACTCTGTCGTCACCGGGCTTGGCAAAAATAAACACTGGCAGCAGAAAATTTGCTGCAGAGCCTAAGATTTCGTTTGAGACAAAATAAAACAAACCTCGTACATCACGGCCCCAGAGACAACCTTGGGAATCTGGGTGCCATTCCACATGCCTTTTTCTCAGCAGCAAAGCCTGCTTATCTGCCCCACTCGTTATTGTTGTTGCCCTTTTTTCTTGTATTGGACCGTTTCAGTGAGTTACCTCGTGCTGTGGTCTGCAAGGAGCTGAACCAGCAACGCTGCAGGGCTGTAAGCTGCAGCAGGGACGCAGGCGTGAGCCAAGGAACCGGGGAAGAAAAAGATGCCCCTGCAGATACCGGGTATGGCATCACCATCACGTTGGAGCTTCCAGCTGCTCCAATGAGTTGTGAGTGGCAGTGGGTCATCAGTTCTGAAGCGTGGTGGTATCGTAGCGCTCAGGGTTCTCGTCTTAGCCTGTTTTTTCTCTAGCATGAGTTTGCCTCCCCAGATCCTGAATGAGGAATCCCTTTAGCTTACAGTTTCTGGCAGATAGCTCCCAAGACAATGTTGGGCGCGATCAGTACGAGTGTACCCTATTGAAAAGCAGCTTAGTTCCTAGAATGAAGTTAGCATCGCTTCAAACCGAGTAACAAAAGATGAATTTATGGAGCGTGCAGCTCGAATACCGAATTCAGTAAGCATTTGAAGTTTCAAAGATTCATGATGCTTTCTTTAAAACTAAATGGGTTTTTGCCCAACTCAAAGGATTTTGTTGGACCGCTTGTTGTGGGATTTCCCAGGTTGCCTGAGGCCACACGTGCTCAGCTCCGAGGCAAAGCTCGTGCCTAACGATGGAAGTCTACCTAACGTGAACAAGCATTTCAGCTCATTCAGACGAGCCAGTATTACTACTGATTTGGTTTGGGGAAAAAAATAAATAAATGGGGGGTGAGGGGGAGGGTGGCGACCAAAATGACGTGGTTGGACATTCATTAGCAAAGCATTGTCAGAAAACAATAGAAGAACAGACAAAAGTCAGCCCAGATTCTGTGGTATTTCCTAAAGGGCTCCCTCTGGCACATGGCTGCTCCCTGCCAATCCTTCCGTATTGTTTTTGATAATGAATAGAAGCTGAACAGATGATTGTTGCATTGTCCACTAAGTGATTCATTTACATTAAATACTGCTCCGAAAGGAGGCTTTGGGTAGACTTTTTTAGTCACTCCGGTTATTTATTTGTACAATTTAATTACCATCTTTTAATTCTCCACTGTACATAATTATTTCCTGATTGCTTCAGCTAAATTACATGGGTTGTAACTCCTCAGAAGTCAGTGGTCCAACAAGCCCTGACATCAGCAGCAGCATCTCCACATTTTCAGAGATGTTTAGGTTTGAACAGTCATCTGAGCTGCTCCTTTTGGGGGAAGGTGCTGAGGTTTTGCGGCATCTGTCTGCAGGTGTTGTTTCATTTTGTTTGGAAAGGTGTGGACAGATGTGAGAAGTTTGAGGGCTTATTGTCACTACTGCAGTTAGGAGGGCTTCACTGCAAGAAGGCATTTAGTCCCAAATCCACATCCACAACTGCAGGTACTTTGATTCACTGTGTACTGATGGGTAGGGGAGAATGACACATCCTGAAGGGATTTTTGATGCCAAAGAATGTAAAGAAATCAACACTCCAGGCTTTTCTAGCTCCTGGTGTCTGAGAAGTTGGATGACTTTGCATTTGTTGAATAGCTGTAGTTACATCTCAAAAGCCCTGATTTCCTATGCAATCTCTCTTCTGTTCTGTTCCCCCTTCCCTGTACCACACAGAGAGGTTCAGCACGGGCTTTTGGTTCTGTGTGAAACAGGTCTTAAAGTCTGAAGCAGGGCAGCAAAATAGTTAAGCAGAAGGGGAAAGGACCAGTCCTAATAGTGCTGAGTTGTTCATGTAATAGGGCCTAGGTTTAAATCCCCCAGGACAAAGCAAAGCAGCTCTTTCTGATGTTTTCTGAGCCCCTTCTCCATCCAGTTACGAAAAAGTAAATCACCACTCCTGTGCCGAGGTATAAAATAAACAAGGTTTTGTTCTGAAGAGTTTATGTGTCTCTACCTGCCAAGGTGAGACATGAAAGAGGCTGACTCTTTGCCGTCAGTTTCCCATGAACACCTAAGTCAAAAGAGCATGGAGGACAAGAGTGTTCCAATATCCCTGTAGCCTTCCAGCTGTGAAAGGCATTGCACTAAAGCTCTTTGCCATTCTCTGCTGCTGGAGCTGCTGAACCTGAGCAGAAGTTCCAAATGGCTTCCAAAGGTTTTGGCTTCTTAGTGTGTTGTGTTTCTGTTACCCTGCTTCAGGAACTGTCTTGGATTGGTCTGTGTCTAAAGCAGACTATCCACCCATTATCATCTCCCTGCACTTGGTCTTCTTTTGGGCTAGATGTAATCTTTAGAAACTCAGATAAAACTCGGCAGGCACACAAACAAAGCCAGCCCTCCTTCTGCCATGAAACCACAACTGCCTGTACTGCCAGTGCTTCCCCCGCTGCCTCCCACTTTAACCCTGCAGCACTGCTCTCCTTGTATTCTCGCCCTCCCAGGAGCCCACATTGCTCTGTATTTAGTGGCAGGCGATGAAACCATGCATTAGCAGCTCCATAATAGCTTTGCTCAGTGGAACCCAGCTTCCTTCATTAATCCAGAAAATGAGAGTTGTTTTCGTACATTTGAGAAGCTAATTATTTAAGTGCTGAGAATTAAGGCTCATCAGATAGTGGAGACTGATTTTGGCTTTGTTTCCCAGGTGAGGAACAAGATGGAAGGAAGCTGCTTTGACACAGGTGTGCAGCATGGTAGCTCCCCGGTACTTGGGGTGGAGAGCAGCAGTGTGCAGATCCCTTTCTAAAGCCTCTCTCTGTACATCTCCTTTCTTCCAGACATCATCTGATGATTCTCCTCATTTGAATAGGCTTTGAATATATCTTCTGATCAAATAATGCTACAGCTTTATTTTTACCACCATAAAAGAGAGGTACCCCATACCTGAATATTTTGCAATAAAACACCACCTTGTCTCAGAGTTTTTAGAGAGGGAAAGAAGCTCACGTTAGTTTTCCTTCTGTGATAGTTATCCTTCAGCCTCACCTCTGATCACAAATCTGAGAGGGGTTTAGATGGAAAGGCTGCCATCTAACCTAGCAGTGGACCTTCCAGTGGCTTGGAAAACAGGAGATGAATTGGGTGAAACCCCCCCATATCTGTGGGAAATCGCAGATGAAGGATGATCCAATAAGCAAAGTTCTTATAGCACAATGACTTTTAAAAGTAGATGGGTGCTTCGGACATTCTTCCTGGAAAATGGCAGAGAATCCATTCATGCTATTGCTGATAGCTGTACGGTAAAGAACGGGGACATGGTTCTGACAGTAGCGCTGGATGGACCCACTCCTTGTTACAAGCAGCTTGCCAGGAATAAATGTCTTATTTTTTAATGAGATAGCCAATGCTCTGTGATGTCTTCAGAGACTAAGGAAGCAAACTTTTCTGTGTGTTCAGTTGCAGCCAGATGTTAAAGGATTGTCTGGATATAGCTGACTTGACAAATAGCAGGGGTGACATTTTAGCTCCATTTAAGTCAGTGGCAAAATTCCCGTTGAGTTCAGTTGGGGCCAAGATTTCATCCCATGGCGGTGCCGAAGGGAAATCTAACAAATGATCCTCAGAAAAATAGGTGCAAGCATTCTGTTTTTCTAGGACTGTTTTTTACCTGGAGGCCATGAATCCTTGGAATTCCTTGCACTGCTTTGGAGAGATCTGCAAAAGGTCATGATGACAAGCAAGCGTATTGTCAGTAGGTTTAAATTAGCAATACAGGGGGCCGTGATTCCGAGGGAAAACTTCAGGAGTCGATGATGAAATTTTAAGTCAGCTCAGCCCATTGAAATCTACCTACCTCTGTGCTCTGTGGACTGCCAAGCATCCTTCAGGCTGGACCTGTGCAGCTGGACTGTCACTGAATGTTGTGGATTGAAGCTGCTGCTCCATCCCCTCTGCTCGGATGGAGGCAGGTGGAAGCCTCTAATCGGGCAGATGCTCTTACCAATGGATTGGACTGAAAACAAAATCTTTGTTTTAGAGAAGGTGGTGTAGCTGGGACCATATAAATCTGTGGGGTTTTTTTTGTGAAGTCAGTGATTGATTAATGGCTCTCCAGCCAAGTCTGGAAGTGCCACCTTGGGATGACGGATTGAGGATACAGTTGCTTTTCTTCCCCATGTGGAGGAACTCTGCGGCTTCCCAGCTGAGCTATCATGTAACACAGATGACTCTCTGGAGGAAGAGTTTGCTGCATGTTTGCAGTATGTTTTAGCTACTATCAACATTTATATTCCATTGTCATTTGGGGGTAAGCGCTAGTTAGCATAATCATCAGTGCTTTAAAGTTAAAAATTCCTCCAAGAGATGCAGGAGGGATTGAAACGGTTTTCTGCCCCCAGAGGCAAATCCTTTCCCAAGCTATCTGCTGCACCAAAAGGTTTTATTCTAGAAACATTCCCAAGCCGTGCCCAAGAGTAAATTAAAATACAGCAAACTTATAAACTCTCGTGTGTGTGTAGCAAGCAGGCCCCGATTTAGCAGATTACTACATGACAAAATGTTGTAACTACTTTCTGTTCCTATTTCGGAACTGATGTGCTTTGTTGCTGTGCCACCTTTACTGTATGGGCTGGCACAATCAGGAAGTATTTGTAGAGTATGAAATTTTTATTCTTCATAGGAAAGATTCTGGTGTCTTCACCAGATGGAAGGAAAAGGGCTTGATGACACTGATACCTTCTGGAGCTTGGTTCAAGCTCCTCAGCTAAGGAATCGGTCTCAAAAAATATCACGAGCCATTCTTTTCTGCCTAGTTTTACAATGGATTTTTACTTTGGTTCCAAAATGATTCAGTGACAAAGTGAACGCGAAATCAGATTTCTGGCTCAAAAAGCTCCCTCCCTTTTTGGAGAACAAGATGCCAGAAAACCCTTGGGGGACCTTTAAGTTTGAAAGGCAACGTCCGTATCCATGGAAATGTCCCCAAGAGTCAATCTTAAAATTTCAACATTTAAGCCTTCAAGATGTGACAGGGGACCTCAGGTGACAGTAGTTGTGGCTAAGGATGGGTTTCATGCTTGTGACTGTGTTATCTCTGAGAACGCTCCCCAGATCCCCAGCAGCAATTCAGGGGGTGGGCCATGAAACTTCAGGAAGCAGGAATGGCTGAATGTTGTAATTGTTCCTGAACTGGCCAGAGAGAAAAAAATAGCATTTTCCGAAGGAAGTATTTATTTGAGAGGAGAACAAATTGCAGGTGTTCTCCTTTCTTAAAATGAAACAATTGTGCTTTATAAAGGCACAGTTCTTGTTATTTCTGAATAAGACAGACACCACTGTACCTTACATTGAGTAAACATGATGACTTTGCAAGAATGAGCTGCAAAGAAATCTCGGTGAAAATTTCAGTATCTGCAAGGCATTGAACGCATGCATTGTCTTTTTGATATCCTGTTTCTTCAGAGAGATGGACTTAAATTTCACAGACAGAAATTCTCTCTTTTATCTTTATCTCCTGTTTTGATGTGGTAGCCATGGAGAAAAGCCCAAGATTAGCACTAGCAAGTTGCTGCAGAATGAGAATAGCCCTCTACTTGGATTTAGACTGTAGTAATATTGGGGTTTTGTTTAATTGGAATATACTCAGGTTCATTAGAATAAATACTACATGCTGTTAGGACATTAATTACGTGTCCCATTCATTTAGATATATCTTGCTGTAAGATTAACTTCCCTCTGTGCTGAGGGATGCTTAAGTGGCTCTTACAAGGTAGGGGGTGGGTGTCTGTGGCTATTTCTTTTTGACACAATGGCTTGTTCTCCTGACAAGCGGTGTGTTCATACTCTTCCTCACCTTCCTCTTACTTGCTGCTAGCAAAGCATGCTGTGGGTAGGATTAGTGAACATTTGACCATGGTGTTTTGGTTCCCAAACAGTATAGCTATGCTGCTGTTTCTTGGTTTGCCTCCAGCCCCACAGCACGTAGCTTCATTACAGGAGGTCTCTCAGTACACAGCGATGCTGGCGGGACAGTGTGGCACAGTGCTGCAGCTTCACAGTCTGAGGGCATCAACTCAGTTCTTAGCCCTATTTCCCCTCATTCCTTTGCCCCTAAGCCTTAGGGTTACATACAAATAATGAAAAAGTCTCACGTTTACAGATAGGCTGTTTTACCTTTGTGAGTTCTGCGCATTGAAGCAATAGGGCAGGAGACTTGGGAGGACCTTATACAAATCTGCCTGCTTTCGGATGACACTGGTACACCTCAAGGTTACAGCTCCTGAAAGAGGGTGTAAATAAGCGCATACAAACACCGAAGCGCTGCCTTCCCCAGGGCAAAGCCCTCTCGGGGCATGAGGGCTTGTGTAAGAGCCTGGCGTTCCGCAGAGCCCCGCATCTCCTCACAAATAGTGCTCCATTCCCATCTCTTCCTCTTGCCTCACTCCACTATTATGCAACTCCATAGCGGGCGTAGCACACGAGAGCCGTGTACAGATTCAAATATTTTTCACTCTTTTCCTATTTCCTCGGAAAGCTGTTTATAGGAAAGGTTGCACTAACACCCATTCTGGTTTCGGGATACTTTTTTGGGGTGCTTTAGCTCCTTCTCAGGGGGCGCATGAGGAGAGAACGGCAGCTCCCGATGGGAGCACAGCACGGCACGGCACGCAGGGCCCTCAGCGCGGCCTGCTGCACCCTGAGCCGGCCCCACGCTGCCTCAGCTAAGCGCGGGCCGCTGCTGCACCACAGCCCTCAGATGGGGCCGAGGCTCCGAGCAGGGCCCTGCCAGCCGGGGAGTAGGCTCTGCCCCGGCAGCGACCGCCACCGCCGCCCCTCTCCCCTCAGGAAATCACTGAGGTAAGAGCGAAGCAGCCGGGATCAGCGGATGTGACAGCACCGCTGCCCCCACAGCCCAGGCTGTCGCTGGGCGGGACCGCCCCGCAGCCCGCCGCCGCCAATCCGCTCACATCTTGGAGCGAGAGTGACGGCTGAGCCGGCCAGTCGTTGAGCGGCACTCTTCGAGGCGGTGCCGCCCTTTCTTTTCATTGGTCGGGTGCCCTGTCAATCTACAGAGCCGTTCCCGCCCCTTTCCGGCAGGGGGAAATGCTAGGGAGGAAGGGTGGGGGGGAGGGGGGGAAGAAAAGGAAATTAACCAATGAGGCGCCAGAGACGGGCACTTCGGCGGCGGAGTGACAGGCGAGCGAACCAATCGCGGCGCTTCTTCCCTCCCTCTCCGGCTCCCTCCTCGCGGGTGGCGGGGCGGAGGGGGGGGTGCACCTACCGCCCCTTCCCCGTTGGTCTGTCCCACTCCGGGCCTGGCGGGCTAGGTTGAGTTAGCGGCTCGGACCATCGCACACGGCGGGCGGAGGGGGGGAGTGCGGGAAGAGAAGAGGAGGAGGAAGGAGACGGCGAAGGAGGCGGGGGGGGGAGGTTTAAAGAGACAGGAGCCGAGCGGGCGGCCGGCTGGGGAGAGGGAGCGGCGGCGGGCGGAGACGCCCCTTCCCCACACACACGCTCCGCTCGCACCGGGGCCGCCGCTGCCGCTTCCAGGCCCCCCCCTCCCTTTCCCTTCCGCTTCTATGAGGTAGAAGGGAGCGGCGGCCACTCCGGGGGCGGCAGCGGCCGCTCTCAGCCGCCGCCTCCTCCTCCTCCTTCGCCTCAGAGAGAGCCCCATCTTTGTGTGCGAGGCAGGGAGAGAGGGAGGGGAGCGCGCTGCCCGCCCGTCGCCTCCGCCGCAGCGCTTTGTTCGGAGCCGGGGGCTCTATGTGCCTGCCGCCCCCCCGGCAGCCCGCGGGAACGGAGGCGGCGGGAGGCGGCGTGAGGAGGGGCCGCAGCCCCTGAGGGCGGCGGCGGCGGGGAGGGA
>NC_034421.1:4801188-4890723 GCF_002078875.1 Numida meleagris
GGCATTTCTGGTATTTATTTATATGTACATCTATATATATATATTTTTTTTTTTCTTTGAAAATTGGTGGTCATCCGGTTGGAAAATGGGATTCCTGGTGAGGTGGGGTGGGGGGAGAGGAGAAACCGAGGGCGTGGGGCACGGGGTAGCGGGGCGATAGGGAGCGGGCTCGGCGATGTGAGCGCCCGGGGCACGCAGTGCGCTGCGCAGCACCACGACCCGCCGTGATGAGGGGACACGGGACCGTCCCACCTGTGTGCGGAAACCCCAGCCCCGGCCGCATGCACGCACGCAGCTGAGGACCCCAGCGAGCCGCCCCGCTGCTCTCCCTGCCGTCAACTAGTTCGTACTTCCAAGTGACTTTGCAGATTTCTATCAGCGGTGATGTTAATGGCCGAGGAGGGGACTGCAGCAGCTCCGTGTGGCTGAGCTGGGGTCTGGGACAGCCCGCTGGGCTGTGGGCAGCTCTCAGAGCCCCGGGGCTGCGCCTTGGGCCGCCCCTCACAGGAGTGGTGCTGCGGGCGTGCTGCAGGGCTGAACGGCCTCTGTGTGCACTTTGTGTGCCCAGGACAATCCCATTTTCCAGCCTTTTACTTAAAGGGAGGAAAACGTGGAATCGCAGAAGGAAAATTCAGAAGTTCGTCGCTTGCTTGAGAGCCCTGCAACATCTAGGCAAAGTTGTTTTCTGCATACATAACCCACTGCAAAGCAGTATTATGTAGTATGTTAGTCAGAATTTGGTTTTGTTTAACCTTCAGTGTGTCAACATACAAATGGGTTTATGATACGGGATGCTTAGGGCTTAAATAGAGGGAAAGATGTACATGTGCTGCAGAAAGAAAGAAAGAGTGAGGTAAGAAGGCATCTCAGAGAAATATCGGTCGTGTTACATGGAAGAATGAAAACCAAAATTCATCACTAAAATGAACACTTTAGCTTTCATTGTTTTTAATATGGAGCATCCTTTATAACCTCGGTGTGCTGTTTGTTTGGTTTCTTCTGAAATCTGTCAGTAATGATGCACTTATTATGGCTTAAAAACGGCTGGCAGTAAATAATTTCTCACTGTAATCGATCTATGCTTGCACCTTTACCTCTATAGGCAGGCAGTCTCATCAGGCAGAACAGGATGGTTGCAAAATCATCTCATCAAAAGCATCCATTTCCCAGATACGTGCTAAAAATGCATTTTGTTTTTAAGCAGATTTCCAGTCTGAAAGTAGTTGGATTCTGAGTTCGGCCAACCCGAGATGTGCGGGAGTAAGTCATCCCAGTCTGGGGAGCATTTTGGGTACCTGTATTTGGGGGTAATTCCTATATTCATTCGGATAGAAGAAAGTATATGAACGATTACGGTGCTTACCTCCTATGTATGGAAGGGAAGCCTTCTCCTGCGCAATTTTTCTTTGCTGTCCATATGTATTCCTTCCATATTTTACGTGCCAGACTTCATAAACAGCATTTTCTGTTTGCAGGCATGTAGCGTGATAACTAGAAAATAATCCATTGTCCTTTGTATAAGACTATATATGTCTCTATATATACGTACACACAGTGTGTGTGTGTTAGGAGCACAGCTGAGTCTTGATGAGGAGATGGATTTGTTGGTGAGAATTCTCATTCTTAGCTCTAATCAAAGTGATGAGGTCAAATAAAGGTTTGGTAAAAGGCGATTCTCGTTTTCTGTTGCAAAACCAGGGACAGTCGCATCCTTCGTTTGGCCCAGCAAACATTCAGAATATGTAGTTGATCATTAATGGGAGCACTGATTAACTGTTATTCAGATGAACCTAGCTGGGAAAAAAAACCAAGCAAACCCAAACGTTTTGGCTGTTGGTGCTAGGTAGCCAGATGTTAAATTGTTGGGTCTCCAGGCTGCTGATGTACCATCCCTCCTAGGGCTGTCTTCACAATCCAGATAGCAGTAGGAACTGCAGGGGGCAGAAAGTGCCCGTTCCTCCTCTTTTACTTACACCGCTTACTGCATTATGCTTTGGAAGACCATTTTAACACTGCTTGCTGCTTGCTATTTGTTGTCAGTGCGTACCTTTCCTGAGAATAACCTTTTAGGAGCTCTAGCCCTCAGTTCAGCGTTCTTTACATCCGGAGTTTTTAATAAAATAGCACTGTTTGTAGTTGGAAAGCTATTTCCTGTACCTATACTTGAATTCTCAGTCAGAAGGAAGAGGTAATAACGAGTGTACCTTTGTTAATGCTGGAATTCTGCTGAAGGGTTCTGGAGTATGTTTGCTTCCAAAGCGTTGTCTGTGCTGGGATTTCAGCTCATACTGGTGCACCGTTCTGCCTACATGCAGGGGCTGAGCTGTAGCTTGCTGCCTGCGCCTTGGCCGAGGCGGTGAGTGCAGCAGTCGTGCTACGTGCTGTTGTAGGCAGAGCTTTGCTGTAGTGCAAATGTGCTGCTGCTGGTAAAGCCTAAGGGAAGGCAAAACCTGAGCACTGTGTTGTTTGAGGAGTGGAAGAGGAGAAAGGGTTGAGGAAGAAATCTGAAGAATGGGTGTTGAAGTTGTGGTAATGGTGATTAGGAGCTAGAACTCGATTTTGGCTCTTGAGTAAAGTGGCAGAAAATTGGGGTTGATCGTCTTGGCTTTGGGACTTGGAGCAGTGACTTGATTTGTTTTATTTGTGATACGATTCACTGAATGAATGCATGAATACAAGCTTTGCCATCACCTTCTGTAGGTCATGGACTTTAGCTTGAGTATTTTGATGCAGAAAATACTTCATGCTTAGGACTTCTCATAGTGTTACTTGAGTAAATTTGACACCACTGCTTCCCGTGCAGGAGTTACTGAACAGAGGGAAGATGCTAAGAAGATATTGCCAGCCCTTTCGCATCAGCTTTTCCCTTTTTGTCTGTTTGAGTCACGCTTCAGAAGCTTTGCTTACTCCTTTACAATTACAGATGAGAAAAGTCAGTTTTGCAGCACTGAACAGTTTCAGTTCTCCATCATCAGAGAGCGTTTGGACATGGAGCTGCATCGTTGTCTTGGAGTTAGTAAGTAATGGCTCTAGCACCTGGAGGATTGCTGCATTTACAATTCAGTTCTGTCCTGCTGGACCACGTACCTCGGAGGGAATCTCTCTGGTTCTGAGTGGTTCTTGCTATCGCTGCTCTGAAAAGGTGCTCGATGATGTGAGTGATCTGGTGGTCATGAGCACAGTCATGATAGGCACGAGGTCCTATCTGAAATGTCAGAATGTTTGCTCTGTGCCTCTGACAGCAGATCAAAGAATAATGGGCTGTCAGGGGTTGTCTGCTCTGCTCTCATTGATGGTGGGTCCATTCTAGGTGCTTTCCCCCCATTTTAGAACTTCTCTTGCTTTTCCATTCTTTTCTGTTTGCGTGGATGCTCCAGGCTACTGATACTCTCAGATACAAAGAAATATTTTTGTAGGTGGTTGATGACCTATCCATAGATCTTTTCCTCATTCACATGTGTGCCCTTCTGACTTTGTGTCCTTCCTTCCTTCTAATAATTCACTGAGAGTTAATTCACAGATACTGAAAACTGAAATTTTGGTTCATTTTTTAATGTTCGAGGGGAGAAAATGTCTCTTAACAAATAAATGCTGTGTCATATTTTTCAGTAGCAGGTATTGTGGTTCAGTCTACATCGATGCATTAATTTCTTGCTGAAATGACCTTTTGTTCAGAGGGTGAGCTGTGCTGGGGCTTCCCTCTGAGCGCCAGGTGAGGTGTGCTTGCTTTCCCCCTGCAGCTTTGCCCCACGTACCTGTCCAGGAACAGGGAAGTGTTGTGTAGGCGATATGCTAACAGACAGGCAAGGATCCTTACCAAGCTGTGCAGCCTTCTCAAACTCAGTATTTTGATTTCTTAAGCTAAAACTTCCTTCTTAATTTTTTCTTTGACGCTTTTAGCCTATACGCTAAACTTCCGGATTACAAATCCTGTGGAGAATTTAAAAGAGGAGTCCAGGATTCAAGAAGCTCTTTTTCAGCTGCCTGCTTCGCTTTGGCTGCCCATGTGACCTATGGTTCACTCAGGAAGGATGTTCTCGCCACGTGTCGTGGGGACTCCCTTCTCCCTGAAGGCCCTTAAGGAGTGTCAGAATCAACTGCAGTCTTCATTGTTCAGGAGGTCTTGTAAATGAACAACTTTCCTTAGTTCTTAACCTCTGAGGAGTGAAAAGGTCCTTAAACCTGCTGAAGGTAATGCTCTCTTTCCTCTTGATGTGCAGACCCAGTCTGTGGTACGGGAGGTACCCAGGCATTAGGTTTGTGCTCCACATGCAGAAGAGCCTTGCACACGTGGGCTTCTGTTAGCAAAGCCAGACTGGCAGTGTTTCACTGTGTTTATATCTTTGGCCCTGGAGAAGACTATAATACAGGTCCTCGCTCTTACTGGTGCTCATCCCTGTTGTGTGTCCTTCACCATGTTTTTTAAAGAAACAGTTGATTTCTTGGGCAAAGGTTAGGGATTAGTCTTGTGCCGTGAACTCTAAGGTCATGAATAGCTATTTCTGAGCTGTGGGATCGGAACCAGCAGGGCTTACAGAATACTTGCTTGTCTCTCTTGCTCAGATCAACACATACAGGAGTAAAAGTTTGCTGATAGCCAGACTGCGTTTTTGGGGGTAGTTGTGGCACCTCTTTAATTTTGTCAGAGGCCGGTGATCTTATTTGCTACAAGCCACCTGATATCTTCTAAAAGCTCTAAAACCAGGATGACAGTTAATGGTGCGAAGGCAAGCAGAGCAGAATTGGCTTGCTTGAGTTGTTGGGACTATCTGTAGAGCTTTATTTTAAGCCATCAAAGCTTTAAACCCCAAACAAAGGTTAGCTGATATCCTCATTTTTGTTTCAGGCCTTAATCTGTAGCACTGACGTGAAACTGGAGCTGCAAATCATTTCTAAACCTTCTACCCTCTTTCTTTCATTTGAGGATTTTCTGTCTTGGTTACTGGAGGAACGAGGCAGCGGGTGAATGCTGCAGATGGACAGTGCAAGTTGCTGCTTGTGGCTTCTCCTGGCTTGCTGCTTCTTGAATCTTTGAGCAAACAAAGGTTTGGTTTTCTTTGGGATGTGCTCTGGGGATCCTGATTTGTTTAAAAACGCTGTAGTAAATGTTAGTGTAAACCCTGTGGTGGCTCATCTGTTTTAAACCAGAGAAAGATGAACTCAGTTGAAATGCTTGTGTTTCTCACGTTAAACCTAGCACCCATAGTTTTTCTTGGTTTTGCATGGTGGACTTAGGACTGAGTTTTCTTGCTCCTGTTTCCTGGTAGCTGGGTAGGTGTAGGGCTCTTGCCACCCATTCATTAAATTTCCTTAGATTGATGACTACTTGATTTTTTTTTTTCACGTGTGTTCATAGTTCATTCTTTATTCTCCAAGTATTTCTGATGCATGAGAGCATTGAAGGTGGGGAGAGATGTATGTGGTTTTTGCTTATTTATCAATTGTAGCAACACTGTAGGAAAGGCAATCTGAAGGTGACCTCTATGTGTCTTGGTGGACTTGCTAGAAATATGTTGTTACAGGGGAGTCATCTTTGTTAGAGCCTCTCTGGACGTGGAGACAGCAAGAAGTGCCTTGAGCAGCCATCTCCAGTCTCTCATTAACTGATGGCAATGGAGCTAAGTGAGGGAAAGGCTCTGATGACATGAGGGTTTTGTGTGAGCCCAGCCTGTGTTGTCAGCAAGCAGCCCTGGAGTGTAGGGAGAGCCATATGTTACCCGAGAGGGCTGAGTTGGGAACCTTCCTGTGGCAGAAGCAGTTCTAGGAGCTGATAGATGTATTCTGACTGGTTGAAAGCTGTGTCTTGGTAGTTGTATTCTTATGCATATTGATTTGGCAGTCCTTTATGTACACTCTGCTTAATTCCAGAGAAGAACTTTGCTGCGTTAGCTGGTAGTGCAATCAGTGCTGTGGGAGTGAGGCGCTGCAAAGTTAACTAGTTCTGTTTGGTTCCAAACGATAGTGCCACATTGGTGCAGCTTACGTAGTGGCTTCAGAGTGATGCCTGGTTTGCCTCAGTACTAGGACAGCCTCTGCTGTGTTGGTATCTCCTGTTTCAGAAAAATACTCACTTTTATCTGTTTCAAGACCTATTTGATAATCAGCAAAGTGAGCTGTTACCAGACGCCAGTTGACTCAAAGTAACCTGAGATTCATTTTATCAGTAGGTAACTGATTAGCAAACAGTCTGTCTCCTCACAATCTTTTGTGTCTAAAATAAAGCAAATACTCAGTCTTTTTGCAGCCGTCTAGTTATGCAGAGCATTAGTCAAGGTTTTCTCAAAGCCCGTCAGTTATATGTAACACTACTTGAAAATTCCTATTTTTCTCATGCGTCTCTGCTGCTTTTCCAAGTTGGTAAAGAGTTTTTTATTTCCTTCTTCCTTTCCTGTGCTTAATGGAGCTTGAAATTAACATGACTCTTCTTGTCTGCCTTGTGCGCAGCGTGCTGGTGATGCCAGCCCATCCCTGGGAAACACTCCCGTGAAGGTCCCCAGTGTGCTTAAATCTGTCATCAGATGAAAAAATTGGGTATTGGGCAAGGTGACACCGCGGGAAGGATGGACGTGGTAACCAAAGTTGCTTGCAACACGTTTGGCAAACGCGGTATCTTTTTTAACTTAAATACTGGGACCAGGACGAATCGTGATGTCCTGTAACAAATGCTGACCGCAATAAACATGTCAGATCTGTTAAACATCCTCGCAGTGTAAGCGCTGGTGAGCAGCAGCTGGCTCGGCGTGGCCCTGCCTTTATGGAGAGTCTGACGAGAGCACGGGTGCCACCCCACGCCCAGCAGTGCTCCTCTGCCATGCTGCTTTGCACTGCTGGTTGGCTGCCACTTATGCATTTGTTCACCGAGATGTGTTTATGTAGAATTAAACTGTAGAGGTGATTAATCTAGGTTTCGCTTAAGAGGTTGGTAGAAAAATCTCGTCTTTTTCGTTACTCTTTTAGCCTGGAGTACTGTGGTGCAGCTCTTGCCCCTGTAAAACCATTTGTTCTTGTTCATGTACATGTAAATTCACCGTGTAGAAAGTAATACTCTAAAAATTGCAGAGTTAGTAATAACAATGATTCCTTTTGCCTGACCACACGGAAGGCCCGGTGGTGGTTGGATGCAGTTGGGTGACGTGGTTGATGGAGTATCAAACACCGATGTGACATTGTGCTCCGTCTGTACTGATTGCACTGCACTTTTGCTCAGCAGTGTGTGCATCTGAGGCCAAATCCCTACGGAAAAAGACCATGTAGATTTATCTTTCTGAATTTAAGGTCAAGGCTTACGTGTACGTTTTGCTTTTGTTTTCTGTAAAGTGTGGACGTGAATTGTCTTAGTGCAGCGTGTGTTGGCGCGGGGAGAGAAGACAGCATCTGTAACCGTTGTCTTTGCATCTACTCACTGGCATCGCCGTAATTTCTACCAAAACAAAAACAAAACACCATTCTTTCCCTCCCCTCCCTGTGCATTCAGACTTGTTCCTACATGCAAGTCAGATTTTAAAGGACATTCTTTAGGATAAACTTGCCAAATAAAAGTAAGATTTATCTTTCACCAGATGCATGACAACTCTGTAAGTGAAGACAGCTGAGATAGCTGACTCATTCCAGTACCTCCTTGGTGTTAGGTGAGCTTTTGTGACCCTGTGCCCTCTGGTGACAAATGCAACGTTTGTCTTAAGGCTGTATGTTTTTCTTTGCCTTGCTGTGCTGGGTTATCCTCATAGTAGTGCCCAGTTATGTTCTTAAGCTTCATTGCTACCCTGCTTGGCCGCTAGTGAGCGGGGTGAAATCCTCACGCAGGCATCGCTTTCTGTGCATTGCAGATTTGTCATGCTTGCTTGATAGGTATTCCCCCCACCTAGTTAATTATTGGGAATGTTCAAAAGCTAAGTGTTAATTCTTTGGTAATTCCTGACTGCAGTTTGTGCTTATAGTGGCGGGGTGATCTTAACAGTGATGTGGAGAGTAGAACAGGCAAAGGAGTGAAAGTAGTTCCGCGAGTTCTGTGTGTAAAGAGGAACAAGGCTTTTTTCAGTCATTGTGAGGCTGTTCCATGAGGAAATTGATCTTAAACTTTGTCCAGCAGAACTTTATATTACTACCTGTAATGATTTTTGTTGTCATGTCGTAATTCTGTGACTTTTGACTTCTTGATGTTTAGTGGTAGTGATGCCCCCAGTAAATTCACTTTTTTTCTGCTTCTCTTTCCAGCTTTCTGCATTGATTCAGTTATCAGAATCGATTCAGACTTGCACATGCAGAGGAGTCACTATCCATCACTTGTTTGCTAATTGAAGGGGCCTGAATCACAAAATGCAGTGGAGTGGTTCCAGAGTTGATAATTATATGGAGCAGCAATGTGTATTTGTGAAATAGTGCCAAGTTTTGAAATGAATAATGCACGTAGAGCATTAGTGAGCTCACCTTGTGGTGCTAAATAATATTTTTCTCCGTCCACGTGGTTAAGTATTTAGCAAAAAGGAAACATAAGGGGAGGGATCGTGATACATCTGAACTCTCAGGAATGTGTTGTAACTGGAGCGCTGTTTTTTCAGGCTCTTTCTGAAAGATTTTGGGCAGCAGGAGGTGGGGTTTTGTCTCCCTCGAAGGGCTGTGTTCTGCAGCAGTCTGACTGTAGGAGAAGCATTCAGCTGGAAACTCCAGCAGTAGCCTGAAGAACTGTATTACAGCAATTTGTCGTAAAGCAAGCGGTTTGGTTCTGTAAGCGTGTTGGTTGTACCTGTGGGTTGAAGCTGTTTTGCAAACAAATCATTTTGAGCAGTGGTATCAAGAACACAGAGAAATGATGGCAAGGAGAAAAAAGCAAGTTAGCAAATCTGACCGAGTTTAAATCCTTGAGTTAACATGTAAAAACTAGCAATGCCTGTGGGTATTAGTGAGATACGAACGTGTGCTGAAATTGGCAAATGGTTTGGGTGGAAAAAGTGCCATTCAGATATGGTAGAGATGTGCAGTAGCAGGGCAGTGTTTGACTCGAGTTGTGTCTGGACGGTGCTCTCAGACACGGGGTTTGGATTTGGGTTGGTGTTGTGTGCAGCCAGGCGTTGGACCGGACGATCCTTGTGGGTCCCTTCCAACTCAGGAAGTTCTGTGATTGTGTGGCCCACTGGAGGAGCAGGAGATGGGAAGTTTGGAGCTTTCCGTGCGTTATTGCTGAAGACTGGAAGCTGGGAAATTCCACCGTGGGTCTGCCTTTCCTTAGCAGTGTAAGGAATCACCAGCACTTATCTGCGTGTTATTGCTGTCATGCCGTTGTCTGTACGATGTTGGTGCAAATGTGCCATGAGCCAGAAAGGAGAATGGATAGAGATGGGGGGGAGAGCGGGGAAAGAAGCCGTATTTTTCTTAATATTTCATCTGTCATGGCTCTGTGCTGGGTGTCAGCATGGGGTTGAATGGGCAGCTGCGCAGCTGGTAGCTGGAGGGGAGGAGTGACGGGAGAGAACCTAAGGTTCAGGGATTGGTGCTGCCCCATCCCTGGAGGCGCTTGAGGCCATGGATGGGCCATGGGCAGCCTGAGCTGGGTTCCAACCCAACCATCCTGTGGTTCTGTGACTTCCAGCTGTCGTGCTTTGGTTGCTTTTGTGGCTGTGCTAACGCGTGCTGAGTCGGAGAGGTGAAACTGCTCTGATGTTGTGTAGTCATGAGGACTTTCTCTTGTATGCAAATAATTTGCTCCTACTCCAGTTTCCTTGTGAAAAATAAATGAACCAGAGAGTGTAGAATGCCTGTAATTTGTGATCAGCTATTACAGAAAATCCGCTTTTCACATTACATTTAATTTAATGAAATGAATAGTGTTTTTCTGAGTAATCAAGTTATGAGCACTTGTTTCCCTCTAACAGGCCTGCCTCTAAGTTCAGATTTCTGTCTTTTATAATCAAACCCTGTTAAGATGTTTTAACTTTTCTGAATGATGATGATGATTATTATTTTTGTTTAAAGTATCTGGTCACAGAGCATGTGGCTCACTCGTGCTGCATACAGTTGAGGAGGATAGGATAATGGGATTGTAAATTAGCTATTTATGGTACTGGCTTTCCTCTGGCCTACTCCCTTGTGCAGTCTAGAGCAGCCTGAAGGCCGTTCCAAACGGTGCCAGCTGGCTGCAGCCCTGGGGGACCGGTGTGGCAGATGGAGGCAGCAGGAGCACTGCAGTGCTCCACAGAGCCCAGCGTGTTCTGGGGTCAGGGAGAAGTGCGGGCACCCACGGCCCCACCAGGGCAGGGTCAGGGCTGGTGCTGCCTTTGTCCCTCTGGGGCTGGGAGAGCCTTGGGATCTGCTTTTGGGATGCACACTATGAGATTTGGCTTCTGACATGTTCTGAGTACGTTAGCACCTCTTGTTTTTTTTCCTTGTTTTATGCTGCCTTCCTGTATCTGGGCGCTGCATTCTATAGCTTGTACAGCCAATCAGATCAATAGCTTAGTGTTGAGCTACTACGACATTGCCTGTTTTTTTCCCCCACTACCGAAAAATACTGCTATCTATCCAGAAAAGAAAGTTTGTTAATGCTGATGAGTTTTCTTTTTTATTTTAAAAATACCCTTCATGCTACTACGTGAGAGGAACTGCTTTAAGCATGCTCAAAATGGGAGATTTCGGAAGTTTTTATCCCTTCATTTTTTTGAGGTGATTTCCTGGTTCTTACAGAAAGTTACTCTGTAGAAAAGCGGTGTGATCTGTAGCTGGTGCTGCAGTGGGTAGGCCAGGTCCACCTCAGCACTGCGGCTCTATTCATAGTTGGGAACGAGCTCAGGGACAGCACAGTCTCCAGCAGCAGCAGAGCAGCCTCACCTGCAGAAGATGTTCTTTGCAAAAACCATGCATTTGATTTCGGTCTGCCAGAGGTGAGGGTGGTAACCAGGTGAGGCACGTTGAAGAATCCCATTCACTGATGGCTGCGGGAATAGGAGGTGTTCTCTGGTGGAGCTCAGAGATGCAAACTACCTCGTGCTTCAGCGTTCTCTTGCCCCAGGAGGCATTAGTCTCATTGCCTCATTAATGCAGATGACACTTCTAATCCAGCAGCCCAAGATAGCTGTCAAGCCTGGATTTTAATCTGGTGGCATTTGCTGCGCAGATAGTTGATATAACACAAGATTCTGACCTGCAGCTTGGGGGCGGGAGGGGGGAGAATAAAGGCTCATAGGCTTATTTTTGTCAGATTTCTTCAAGTATCTGGTCTAAATAAGCCAATAAACTCAATAGGATGATATGTAAAAACTGAAACCTGTGGGCACTGTGCCCTTGGATGAGCTTTGGTCTTCCCATCCATTGGTGTTGATTTTGTCATTGAAAACCAGCATTCAGAGCTCTAGGTGTGCTCCCCTGATTCCTTTCCAAAGCAGATTATCCCAAGATGACTTCAGTTAACAGTCTGCTTGAGCTCAGTGATTATTCCTCTTATCTGGACATTTTTGCCACCTTGTTACATAGTGATGCTTCAAATCTCAGGGAATCAAAATGTCCTAGCAAGATAGGGGATGATTATTTGCTTGCAGAATTACCAATACATATTGTAATTCACTGGAATATCCTCACATTTGAGAGTTCAGAGGTATGTTGTATCTACTTGAGGTACATGTGATGCCCATCAGGCCTTTCCTGTCACTGTAAGCACACTTCTATATGCAGCTCATACTAATTGTGAATTAAAGTATCTTTATTTTTGAACAGGGTGAATCCTTTTGTCCTGGTTTTCCTCAGTGCCGAGTCTCATAGCCTCACCTATTCATATGCTGCAAGTCACACCACTTAGCTTCTGGGGCTTAAGTGTTTCTTTTGAGTTAAGATCTTGGAATTAGAACACTTAAATCTGTGAAATCAATTCTATCAGCATTAATATTTTACATTTCTTGTGGTTCTTGAAGCAAGCTAAAGCTGCACGGTAGGTGTAGCTGATGCTTGGTGGAATCTCTTCATAGGAAAAAAAGAAATCTTTCAAACCAGATCACAGAGCAGAAGTTGTGCTTTACAGCTCTGCCAATTTTGCAAAGCAAAAGGAGGTCTCAGTATGACGAGGATTCAAGAGGAGGGAGGTGACGCCGTGATCTCCTTGGCTTTGTGGCTTTTCTTCTCCTTGTATTTTTTTTTTTTTATTAAACTTCCAGTAAGAAGCTTTGTTTTCAGGTTTCTTCTCTTTGTGGTCAGTTAGCTGGAAAAAAGGGGTGGAATGCCATGAGTCTGCTGGGCAGCAGCCCGTAGTGCCACTGGTTTTGGTGTAATGTGAGCCTCCTGCTAGGCCAGAGCTGGCTTTGTCCTGCAGGTAACTTGCAGGTAATGGCATGGTGCTGCAGGACACAGGTTTGACGGAGGCTGTACGTCGGTGTGAGTAACGTAGCATGTTGTGCTCTGAATGCTCCTCTCTGCAGGCTGCCTTTCGGAGCAGTGAATGTGTCAGGTTGGTTTGTCTGGATGCTCAGATGTTTCTGCATTAGCCAGAAGTCTGCTGGGCTGTTCTCTGAAGTGTTGCTTCTCCTCTGTAACTGTTCTTTAGCGCATATCCTCCATTATAGGCGGTGTCTTTTTCCTTCCATACCTGGAGTTTCACTTGGTGGCTGCCTTTGGCTGTACCTTTCTCCCTTGAAGTCATCTGTTTGTTTACAGTTGAGGCAAACGCCTGCGTTTCTGTGCTATTAACTCCTTGCTGTGAGCCCACCCTTTCAGGTCCAATCCCAGAGTGCTGCTCCTGGCACTATCTGAGCACGCTGCTCCTCATGCCAAGGTTGTAAGTGTTAATCTTGCTGCAGGCTGGGGTGATAATTCAGCGCTGTCACAGCAACACATGCTTAAAGTTGCTTCTTGCCAGATATGTTGGCTATATGCTACACCAGAGAAAATTATTTCAGGAGTCTTATTGCATAGCCAGGTGCTGTAGAACTCATGCAGTCAGCCTCCCTTCCCCCCTGTTCATGGCTGTTCTGACTTTGGGGAGGAAAACTCTCCTCCAGTGAGATGCATTCCTGTGGAGCATGAGTGAAGAGGTGGATGAACTTCTGGTCGTGGCTCGTGCTTCTGGTTGTGCTTCAAGGGAAGCTGTATTTTGTGTTCGGGCTGAAAAGGACAGAATGCTTTTTGGGTAGGGTGGGTGGAATTGAAAAGGGAATTGAACAGTGGCCCCTGTGCTGTTTTAGTTGTGCGGTCTGCAATAGTTAAGTGTTGTGGAAGTTTTGATATTTTCTTTAAAAATGTGCTATGAGCGGATTGGTTTGGTTCTGAGGAATTGTAACTTTTCCTGCCACCCGTATCTTTACAATTTTCTGAAAGACATTCTGTGAGCAACTCCTACTTGCTAGCAACTGGCAGATCTGGGTGCTGGCCTGTAAGGTGCTGCTTGATGCAGTTCTTCTAATGTGACCTCACTTTGAATGTTTCTTCTATCATTCTCCGTAAATGCCCAAGGATACATATCTTGCCCCTGGTATTCATGGCTGTAATTTACAGAGGCTTTGTTGTTATTTGGGCTAATTGGAAGATGCTGGTGTAACACGGATCACGGAGTAGAGGTCACCATTGTTTCTTGCTCACATCTGTCCCTTGCAAGTATTCTGTGGGTGTCCACACCAGGGGCTGTTCTGTCTCTGGGATGCTGTAGAGCTGTGAAGAGAGAAATGAATAGCTTTTTGGTCCAAGATCTAAGGTCGCCCAGAACAACTTAGTATTTGCCTTCGTGTTGCTGATAAATGCAAGTGGCTGAGTGTGGAACTTCCGAGGAGGGGAGAAAAACCCGCAGCATCCCATGGACAGCGCTGGCTGATGAGCAGGGAAGCGAGGCTTGCCTTTGTTCAGTGCGAGGTAAACTCACTGACACATTTCCCAGCACATTTCCAGCATTGGTGTAACTACATGCAGTGGCGAAGTGTTGCATCACCAATAACTCCACTGTCTCTTTTTAGAGAAGTTGCCTCAGAAGTTAAATGATTCTAGACGCGCTCCTGTAGGTCAAGATCCAGGCAGAAATGAGGTCAGGAGAGTTTGCTCCAGTGTCACACGTATTATACGTGTCATGCTACCTTCCCTATTTCATGTTCTTTGTCTTAATTATTTGCACTGCCAGATTGTAAGAAACATTATCCTGAAAACCAGAACTGGGTGAACCACCTCTTTACTTGGCAGCGATAGCTCTTAAGCAACTTGAGATACTCTTGAGAAGGCCTGAGGCAGCGCTCTCGCATTCTTTCTCTAATCCTGCTGTAAAGCACGAAGACAATGTATTTGTCCACAGAACACTGTGCGTGTTTATAACCATAGAAACGGAGCAAGAGATCAGAACTAGAAATCTATATGGGATCTCATTTAATGCTTTTGCTCTCGTCTTTGTGAGATTACTGATTTGCAATTGTAATCGTTTCCTTGAAAATCCCCTGTTCATATATCAAGCTCTCAACTGTTCTTTCAAGTGAAGTATGCCAATACAGTTCAGGTTTTTGCTGAGGTAGAAGGTGTAAGAATTCACCTTTTCTCCTTCACTCCCATGTTTTTCCTTGTTATTCCCATCCCAATGCAGTAGTTTGTGTGTGTTTATTAGATGACACTTTTCAGTATGCAGGGGCTTTAAGAACCCAGCCAGCTTTGTCCTGCGTATCTCTTTGGAGCTGTCTAATGAGAGAGGGGTTGAATTCTCTGTATTATTTCTGGCCCCCACTGGCATGTCTGAGTGAATGATAGATTGAGGTGGAACCTGCATTGCCACGTGCGGTATGTATGATAAATTCATTACTGGTATCATTTCTGTGAGTGCAGGAATGGGGGGTTTGTTTAGAACAAACTGCAAGATGAGTTCTCTGTTCTTACCAGGAGACAGATTGCACTGTGGTTATTTTTAATAGCAAATGTAGCTTCATTTTCTTTTTACCAATGCTAAGCATGCATAAACTTTTGCTATTCTGTTAATTTTGGGAGGGAGTTTGGAGTTTTTAATGAGCCGTTAGTATACCAGACTAATGTCCTAACCAGCAAATAGTGTTGGTGAGTACATCTTCCTTTAGGAAACAAGGACAAACTAGATCAACAGAAGGGGACACTGAAACATGCACCTCATCTGCCACTGAACATTAGTTGGTATGATGGGGGCAATAATTAAGAGTTCTTGAAAACTGTTCGTGTTCCTATAGTGTGGGAAAGAACAAGGAAAGAAAGTAATGATTTATATACCCTTGTTCTCTCATTCTCATGAGAATGCAGCTTCAGATCCTCATGTCCAAGGCTTGCCACATTAGCTGTTCCTCCCCTCCTCAATTCAGTTGCTCAGCTGGGAGAGGAGAAGCATTAGGCTGATCTGTGTGCTTGAACTGACTGATTTCAGACCTCAGTCATTTGCAGCTTTGGGGCAGGGCTTGTGGAGTCCTACCTTCGGATGACATTTCCCTGCTGGAATGCAATGTGGTAACTTTCAGAAATTGCATCAAATTAGTTCCGTACTTAAGGGGAAGCTGTGGATACCAGCAGACCATCTTGAGGAGAACTGAAATTGAGGAGGGAAGGCAGGGCACGCAGAACCTGTGCCATCGATCTTTTAGCCTGTTCGGGCACCTCAGCAGCTCAGTCTTATACTTTATATTGATTGCTTTCTAACACAACAAAAAAAGTCCATATTTTTTTCCCCAGTTCTTGTATGCAAGGTAAGTGAGATGAAAACGGTGGGAGAAGGAGGCGCCCATAACCTGTACTAGAAACTGTGGGAAGGTCGAAGTACTGGAAGCAAAACTTTTGTGTTGTGTAGGGGGATGGTTTGGGGAAGAAGTGTCCTAATATGGAAATTCAGGAACCCCTGGTATATGAAGTAGCTCCAGTGGCCACTTATCCAAGCAGTATGGAGTGCTGTTCAGGCGTGGCTATGCCTTTCTATCTCAAAGATGAAATCTGATTTTGGCTTGATGCTGCCCGAGGTGCTCCTGGTGGTACGGCTGGCTCTGCCTGCCCCGTGCGTGTGGCAGCAGTTCTTCTCACACAGGATTCTCAGCAGGAGTCCTTGGAGCAGGCGCTCCTGGCCAAGTTTCGTTTCCCCAAAGGATGTAATTATGTCAGGAGCTATTATTGCACAGACGTAGCCTCCTGTTTGTGTGAACGCAGATTCTTCTTATGGATGGACCTTCGATTTTTCTTGGTGGTGGTGTTATTTTAAACACATTCCGTGCAAAGCATGTGCATTTACATCTTAAGCTTAACCGATAGCTTCCTCTGTTGGCGTGTGCCTGTGTTGAAATTCAAATACAAGTGTATATAAAAGCAAATTTTATCAGTGGGAAAAGCAGGAGGGTGTCACTTTGTAGCTGTGGCAGCAGGACAGATCTGCTGCTGCCACCAACCTGCCTTGGTTTTTATTTCCTCCAAATAACGTATTTACTCATGGGAAGCCAGTTGGAAATAACTTTTTTTAATTGGTAAGCCAAATGAGTCTAGTTTTACTTCCCTCAAAAGCAGTGCTCATGGTATCTAATGTCTGTTTATCACTTCTTATGAGAAATTCTGGAAATACTGCTCAATGTACTAATTTTCTACGGTTTTCTTAATTACTCCATTGATTTCAAAGTGTAGATTTGTGGCAAGGTACACCAGGGTATATTTGAACAAAATGCAGAACAATAAAATTGTAACTGTAATTCGTGTATGATGAAGAAACGAAGCATTCATCTTATTAACGTTGCTAGCAGCCTCTGTGTTTGCTGAGTGTGGCTGGTTCGTTCTGAGGCTGCGCTTTGTTCACTTTCCTTGCCCAGCTCCCATCCATCAGGCAGCATCCAGCATTGCGTTGGTGTTTCAGACACTGAGCTGTGGTGGTGTTACCCATACAGCAACTTCATCTACGCTGTTTTACTGAAAATGCAGATAATTCTTGTAAATGGCTTTAGAAACTATTTCTGGTTTCAATACCAGAGTCTCATGCAGGAGTGCTAGAGAACTTTATCTCTTATCACCAGAGACCAGAACTGTGTGATGAGAAAATGTTTTGGTGTTCAGAAGCCTTAAGATCATGCGTTTATTCCCTCTGGTGGTGCTGCTGTGGGGATAGATCAGGCATTTCAGCTGATAGAAATGTTTCCAAATTTTCTTTTTTTTTCTTTCTTTTAAGTCAAAATTAAAATATCACTGTCATGGCTTTTTGCCTTCAGTTAATTTCATTTCTGTGTGACTGTATATTCGTGTTTGGCTGTATGTATGTATGGTCAAACAATGGTGTATGGGTATATTTAAAAAAATGGGTCCAATACCAGTAACTTGATAATAGAGTCAATGGTAATTTGCTCAACCTTGGGAAGGAAAAGTCAAGAACGGTAACACGAGATACTTCTGATGTGTGTATCCAGTGTAATGCAGAACCTTTCTTCTCTGCCTTTTAAGGATCGTGTTCACTAATGTAAAGATTCGTTGACAAACATTCACTGTTGTCCATGTTTTGTCTGGGCAGCATGGTTAGGCCACCTAAAGAACTATTTTTCCCTTTATCTTTCTGTGTCTGTTTCTTTGGATGTATTTGGCTGTTGATGTTCTGTCTCCTCTTCTTTGGTTTAAAGAGGAACTTATTATTTTTAACTGTGTAATATTAATGGTTATTCTGAGTTTCTTTTCCCCTTCAAGAGAGTGTTTGCCAGCAAAAGAGCTGCCTAAATCCTGAATACAGAACTGCTGTCCGTTGAACTAGCTGCTGTTTCTGACTTTCTTTTGTCTCGGTAGAAGCAGAGTCTAGCTGCCCATGAAGAGAGAGTATCTTCTTTTGCTGTAAAGATGGAAAGATGAAACGGCCTCAACGCAAGGTGAATAGAGCTGGTGGTGTGTTTGTAAATGCGTGCACCATTGCACTGCCTGTTCCCGGAGAGTCCATTTCAGAACGATCAGAGTCGTGGTTGCTTCTCACACGTTGCTATGCTTGGTAGGGTGCTGTTTGTCTCTTCCAGCAGTGTGCCTCAGGAAGGCAAATAAAGGAGGGCACAGACTTGCCAGGCCTCTTCTCCAAATGTTTCAGTCAACTTTGTTTGGAAAATGGTCATTATTGCGTTGACTGTGAGAGGCGAAGTATGACCAATTTGCAAAGCATGACACGACTTTGTAGTTGATTTGTGGTTGAGCTAATGGAGGATTTGTTGTAAATTCTCCAAAACCTTGTTTTATACTGAAAGCGCGGTGTAATGGTTGGTGAGGATGGACTGTGTTCTGAATACTTACCAAACATAGCAAATCTGTATTTCAAGGTGTTGCAGCTGACCGGCTGGTAATGCTTGCAAATCCTTTCTGCTAATAATCCCTTCTCTGAAGAACTGCAGTATGATTTGCTATCTCCAAACAGACTTCTGGGTATTTCAACCTATTTCTGCTCATCAAATGGTCTTAGATAACTGAAATTGATTGTATTTTCTCTTCTTAGTTCTCTTTACCTCTTCTCTGTTGGAGTCCTCGGATACCTTATGTTTACTTTCCAGATAGATTATTTGAATCAAACAATTATTGTTCATACAACTTGTCTCTTCTGTTCTGCTTTATGTTACAGTGCATGCACACCCAAGTACCCTTGAACTTTTCTGATAAGATAAACTGTAAATTACATTTGAGTCGGTCTTTTTTCTGAAAGCAGTCTGTAGCTCTGCTGTACAGATGTTCTTTTGGTAAATGAAATGCTACTTCTCTTAATTATTAGTGCTAATGGACATGCTGTGAGCCCAGTGTTTGCTGATGTCAGCTAGAATCTAAGGTCTGGGTTTTTATGCTTGTCGAATGTGCAGTAACTGTAGTTCTGACTGTCATCTGAACACATCCATCTCATCTGCATGAGTACTTTTATTGGCAATCAGCTGCACTGCACAAGTAGACTATCTCCATTCCCTTCTTTAAGCACGGTCTGCAGGCAGCATCATTTCTGAAGCACCAAATGCTACTGATCTATTAGGTGTGCGTGCTCCGGAAGGCTCTCTGTAGCTGATGAACATCTTGCAGTTTTTGTGCATTTATTTCTTTTTAAAAGGTCTACGTGCGTTTAGAGAAACTGATACGCTTCTGTCCAAATGCCTAATGATAACTGCCGAATGTCTACAGCATTCATATAAGTAGACATAAATGGAGCAAGGCCTCTACAAAACATTTTCCCTTCATACCAACTATTCCTGTGTTCACTTAGATAGAGATAGAAAATGTGTAAAATTTGCAAGGACTTCCTGCAGCTCTATGTTTAGTCAATATTGAGGGTATCTAAAGTACCATCTGAAGCCATCTTTACAGGAGGTTGGGATTGCACTGTGTCTGCTAAGCAGGACGGTTACATTCATACATGTATGTGTATACACATATATGTGCACACATACAATACATACAGTGCTGTATTTTCATTTGATAAGATCAATGTAAGGGACAGTTCTTCTCTACAGTCAAGGTTTTTCAGGAGCCAGTAGTGGAGAAGATGTGAAAGAAATGGGCTGAAATGTTTCTGATCTTTCTTGCAGTTACTCCTATTTTGTAAGTTATATTGAATTTCTTTTCTTGAAACACAGAATCTGATGGGTTGGCTTACAGAACATGAAAGACTGTATGCAAATAGCTATTCCTGCTCGCTTATATATGTTATAATGGATATTATTTGGGAGTTTTACTGTCTGTGGTTTTCTTAAGTAGTTTAGGTTTAGAGGGCAACCTGTGTGTTTCTTGTAGAATTGCACGTAGGCAGCAGTGTCCCCTGGCTCCCTCCTTCAGTCCCCGCTGCCATCACTGCTGTATCTGAAGTAGCCCTTTCATCCCAGGAATTAATTCATTATTGAGAAATACCAGTGTGCAGATTCGCAGTACTGATGAAAAACACTTGAATGTGCCCGCAAACTTCCTGAGAAATCTCCCTTCTCTTAGAGAACCTTTTCTCTATGTTCTTAATTTATGTGATTAATCAAAGAATAACTGGAGTAATTCATTAAGTTTGACAGGCAAATGATCTTCTACATCAAAGTACTGTTCTTGTAGCTCCTTGGCAGCGAACAAAATTAAATTTCTAATAGAAATTTTAACATTTTCCACTTCTTTTTGGTGAAGTTGTTACGTGTTGCGTAGCACGCTACTTTTTCTTGCCTACAGGGCACAGACATTATGGCTAATAGAACATCTGAGAGCATTGTGTTTGAATACTTGGGTAAGCTTTTTCTCCTTTGCTGTCTTGTAGCTTGTGCTCTAATATTGTAATCTGAAGAGCATTCTGTTGCACAGATGTGAAGTAATGCGTGTTGTATGAGCTTAAGTATTGCCAAAAAAGTGCCTCATGGCGTGGAGGAGTGGCATTGGGACAAAACTTTCTGTGTTGATGGATCCCGTTCTATGGAACTTCAGTTTCAAGAACTGCAGTAGTTCCAGGATATTTTTAAACTTCGTAGCCTCAATTTTCAACTACTTCTGTAAAAGCTGTGTTCCTTTCAGTAGATGGCAAAGAGTAGTTCGGAGCTGGTGACCCAAAGTGGTTCTCAACACTCCCCAAGTGTTTTGTAGAATAAGTCTTTACCCTGTGAAAGTGTGTGTAGGGGGGAGGAGGTTGTTGGTATGTGTTCCTTTTTCTGTTTTAATTTTTACTCTTTTTTTTTTTTCTGATGTTACTTAAAAGGAGGTTTAGCATATGCTGTATTTGCTGGTATGAGGATGGATCACTTTTTTTTTCCTCACCGGGATTGGGGAGCGCTTTGGCAGAACGTCTTCCTTTTCCATCTTCATGTTTTAATAGAGGCATCAAGTAGCATTAGGATTTTATGAAACATAATTCAGGAAGAAAGTGGTGTTTATGCAGACAGGTTGTATAATGCTTAAGGCTCTGAGTAAGCTCACATACTTGGTATCAAAGAAGGAGGATGATGATTTTGGTCCTGAAAGCGATGTTATCTTCACTTAATTTTCACCCGTCCTTCTGCAGCCCTTCCAGCATCTTCCTTTGGAATGATAGAGGGTAGGTGAAAGTTTTCTAGAGACAGACTTCTCTTTAACACATAGCTAGTAAAGTAGCAAAGGGGAAACCTCGTTGTTTCTGTTTTGGTTGCTCCTCTACAGAGCAAGGAAAGTAGGAAGACAGATGTGTTGCCAGTATGCAATAGGCCTCCACTGTAATTAGTGGCCTGGAAGTTTTTCTGCTTGCTTTTCTTATCCCCATGTTGCAAAAGCTTGCTGTCCTGCTGGAATTTCTTTTTGGAATGCAGAGGTGTGTTCTCACTGAAAAAAGCATGTGCTTTGCTTAATGAGCTTTCCTAGCCATTGAGCCCAGCTGGCTGCTGCGGTCTATTTGTTTTGTCTTAACTAATTTTTATATCCATGCTTTAAACTAAACTAACACTTTTTGCATTAAATGACAGCCCAAGCACAATGTCCGTAAATGAAACCAAACACTATAATTGACTCAGTCGACTTTCAGTGCTCAGCTTTATGTAATCAGACAGCCTACTGAAAAGGAAGATTTGGAAATAACAGCGGAGGCCTGTAAATGGTGCTGCACCGCCGTGAGCAGTCTTTGTGGAAGGGGTGTTTGTGTTGAGCTAAGGTTTGAGCTCTTCCATCGTACAGAGGAGAAGAGAGCAGGGTCTGGCTGATCAACAAGACATCTATTCTTGTCAAATCTCTGGATGTTTTGCCATAGGAGATTGCACTTGAGACTACGGGTGAGTTTATTTCTAGAGTTGCTATAGTCTTACAGCTCAGCCCTCTGCAATTCAGCTGTGAGTCACAGCGTCACAGAATTGTAGGGGTTGGAAGAGACCTGGAGATCGTCTAGTCCAAGACCTCATAAGGTCTTCAAGGATCCCTTGGTCCAAATTATGAATGACCAGAATAAATATGAGAAGAATGAAATAAAAACTATATTAAATAGTCATAGATCAGTTTTTTTTAGTCTTCAAAAGTTAAGACTGTTCTTCATGTATTTGTAGAACTTGAATTCTTTTTTCTTATGCCTCTCCTTCCCATGTGATGCTTCTGTGCTTGTGCTTTCCCTTCCTTTCACTGCTCCTTACACTTGTGTAACTGCCTTGTAAAACTTGAGGTAGGTAGTATCCACCAAAACCAAACCAAACTTAAAACCATCCTACCCACAAAGCACCTCTCCATTTCCGTGTCTGGGTATTCATTCTCACAGCAGTAAGGACAGGCTGCTTTTCTTCCAGTGCATTCATGTCGTTCAAGGCTGCAACACAGTGAAGCTGCTCCCTTTGCTGCCAGGGTGAGCATCACCTGACCTGCACACAAACTCTTCCCTGTTGTCGTTTCATTGTGGGCAGTGGTCTGAGCTAGGTCAAGATGAAGACTTGAATGCATTTGATGGTTCTCAGCATTGCTCGTCAAAGAATTGCGTTGCGCTGAGGCTCTAGACTTTTTTTTTCCTTTAACACAAATGCCAGTGGACAGATTTAGGGCCTGGACGTCAACTCCATTCACTTGCAGGTTTGCCTCGTTTGTATTAAACTGAGCCCAATCAGTATTGAAATAAGTTTCCTGAAGTCAAGATGACTGACAGTGAGCCCTCAAAAAGATACAAATAGTTGCATTTGTAATTAAACTTGCATATATATTTAAAGGGTACTTCTACATGTAATTAAAAAAGAAATCCCTTCTATTAGCATTCTATTCAGTACTGTGCAGAATAGACTTAGAATATTAGGAATGAATTTCTCAACACTTAATTTAATCTCAGTGTAGAAATTTGTCTGGGTCTTCTGAATGAAGCTCTGGTGCTAATACGTGAAATGTAATCCGTTAATGGCTTACAGGCATCTGCGAGAAGAGAATGTATGGATTTTTACTTAATGCTGCTGTTAGGAAGGAAAAAAAAAAACAAAATATTGTTGAGTACTTGGATATTGCTGGGAAGAAAATAAGAGTATGTCAAGGAGACTGCTGTCCCAGCTTCTCTGAAACTATTGAGAATTGCTGTTCTTGCTGCTCTGAATCCGCTGCCTCTATGCGTTTGCAGTTCTCTAGCATGGGAGGAATCACAGAATATCCTGAGTTGGAAGGGACCTGGGGGATCATTGAGTACAACTCCTGGTTCCACACAGGAGCACCTTAACCACAAAACATAAAGATTTCATATTATATGTTCAGTTTAAACACATAGTTGGGTGAGGTTAAAGATGCTTCACGTGTAACAAAATGCTCTTTCCTGTCTTAATGGAGTTTTGGCTTTGACATCATTCATGGCGTGTTGGGGAGGGAGGGAGCAGAGATCTGAATACTTCCATGTTTCTACAGAAAGACAAGTATTTGTTGTAGCAGTTTATTTTCTCTCTAAACAGCTGTGCTGGTTTTCGGGGATGTTCTTCATTTCATGCAAGGGGCAGGACTGAGGATTGTGGTATGTGGGTTTTAATGTGGGGTTTTTTGTTTTGTTGTTCTCCTTGAGTCCATTGCAGAGATTCCACATCTCCGTCCTTCAGAAACCAGCCCTGATGTGAGAAGCAGTACCAATCTCACTGCTCCCTCCTCCTTCCCCCCAGTTCATTTCTTTGGGCTTCAGGTGAAATGAACGTATTTTGCAAAGCAACTTAATAGTCCAACTGCATCATGAAATGCTAAAACAAAAATTGGCTGTACATCCTAGTGTAAGACAGAAGCTCTTCACTGAGGACCTATCGCCCACCTTCCTACACAAGTAATTAACGATTCATGTTTCAGACTGCAGCAATTTGTAGACTCCTGAATGGGTGCAGGATTGTCAGAACAATGCCCATTTCCCAGATTATTTATTTTTCTGGAGATGCTTTCATTCATCTCCGTGACTTTTTAGTTTGAGTGAGAAATGAAAACTACGTTTATCTTCCAAAATTTATCTTGTGTTCTCATAGCTTAGGAAAGCTGTTACCAGAGAATGTCTGCAGGGTTCAGAACATCCATCTGGCTGACTCTTCAGTCTGTAGGTTGAACTGCAGGTCTCTGACCACCTCTGTCTCATCTCCATGACTTCAGATTTGTGAATGTACCTGAAAATTTTCCAGTGAATTGAAGACCTTGTGTTTTGCTTTTGTAAAATGAATTATTGATTCGTTTTGTGCTGAGGTACGAGGAGGTAGAGCTTCAGTTTACTAGATTATCAAAGCATGTTCTGTGCTAGCATACTGAATTTGCTTTCATTCTCTGAATGTTCCAGCCACTAATGTGCTGCTTGGCTTACAGTGCTCCTGTACGTGTGTATAAACATGAGTATTTCCTCAGATGCTGAGTGGAAGTAGAAAAGCTAAACTTATAGTTTGACCATTGTGGTTCCATATTATGCATCATTCTGGTGCAGAAAGCTCTGATGTTTGATACCCTGTGAATATTCCGTCTTATTCTATACAAAATATTTGCTGTGTGGTTTTAGAGGATCGACTTTTCTATGATAAGACTGTTTAGTCCATTGCAGGGTAATGGTCTTTTCTGTGTCAGCTTATGTTTCTTGTAGGATTTTAAGGGGGAACGTGCATTTTGAAAAAGTCTTGTTGTGCTTTGGGTAAAACTGGTCTTTGGAAACAGAAGCAGCAAATGTTCTGTGTAGCTTTCATGCAACTGAAAGGGAGATTTATTTTATTGTCTCACAACAGTTTTTATTGTGGACATTGTTAGGGGACTAGAACTTGTCTTCAGCTCCCGTTAGACAAAAAGGAAGTTTTATTCTTATGGCACGAAGTGACTTTGGCTCGTATGACTTGTTTGTTATATGCATAATCAAAACCCACAATTGTCAGAGAAGTCCTAAGCAGTTGGGTTAATTTCTGTGCTACCAGTAGGCTTGTTTAGCTACAGCAGATATAAAAATGTCATGCATAATAACTCTTAAAGTCTTGACAGATTGGTGTGTAGCTCACAGGGAGCTTCTAAAGGCAGGAATTTTTCCTACCATACTGCTGCTGTTCTGGTTAGGCTCAACAATGCTGCTGCCCTATTCAGGGCAGCGTTTTTTCTTTTTTATAAAACAAATAGTTGCTAATAGATGCACTCAGTCATTTGGTTGCTGCTCATTTTCTACTCATCTCCTTTTTTGCTGAGTGTATTTTATCTCATAAATAAGTCATGCCACAGAGAATCTGTGCTATAGCGTTTCCCAGCTGTCTTTCCTGCTAGCAGAATCGCTTTGGCTTCTTGGGCTAATAAAGTTCACATTTCTTAGGAACATCTTAGGGTGATTAAAAGAAATACAGCTGAAATATCTGTGCTTTTCTAAATGAGGCTGTAGGACGTCAATCTATGTAACCTGAAGTTTCTTAGTTCTTTTTTTTTTTCCTCAAAAGATGCTCTCTAGAGCATCATTTCCATCAAAGCTGTATGGCAAACTTCCCAAGAGCGTACCTGTTCTCATAGGAAGGATGGTGTTTCTGTGCAGTGTTACACAGGGCAGAATCTCTCTGCAGTGTGGGCAGTTGAATAATGCTCTCTGCACAGCGCTGGGCAGGTCTGTCTGTTCAGCTTGCTCCTTGCCTGGCTTCCCAAGTCACGTGCTCCCAGATTAGATCAATACATTACCTGATAGGACGGTTAAGAACATTTCCCCGATTTGCTGACGTGGGGGAATGGTGAGGTAAAGTAATAGATTTTGTACTACATCTTAGCATACACTACTGCGGTATTGGCAAGCCCCTTCTTCTCATGTGAAATCCGCTGCTGCAGTGGTGCATTGCAGGAAATAGATAAAAATCAACGCTGCGCATATCCACACATCATTCATATTCTGTGGAAGGAGGCATGTGTTTGAGCCTTAAGCAGCTTTCGTGTTTTCATAAGGCAGATAGGCTTTCCACTTTCAGAAAAAAAAAATCTTACTGTAGAAGAACATGCGATTTAATTTGAACAAGATCCATTATTTAAATTGTTTAAGAACGCAGTAGGCTATTAAATGCATCTTTTGTGGAACACTGGAGAAATCATTTAGACTTGTAAATGCTGCTGCTTGGGGTGAGCACCTACCAAAGGAGAAGCAAATGAGCAATTTCAGCAGAGTCATTTGAATCGAGGAGCAGAATTGCTTTTGTCTTGTTGAAATATCACTTGTTACTACTGTGACTTCATATAGGAAAGCTGGGATTGCTTTTTTTTTAGGGTGTTTCCCTGTTTTTCCAGTATCCTATGCTTTTAACTTGTACAACTTTTTCTTCTTCCCTTTTTTTTTTGTTGTTCCCCTCCCCAAGTTTTATTTCAGCATTGCACCAGCTTTAGAATTCTGCATGAAAGAAATTAGAAATTACTGTTGTAATTTTTTAAACGTTTTTTTAAATGCAAAGGACATAAACCACCACAAAATCTAGTAACAAAATCTAGCTCAGTACTGAGCTCTCAGCCTAGGATGTGCTCCATAGTACGAAGAACAGAGGAAAAAAAACCTGTACGTACAGGCACCTGATGACTAGCAAGATCTTTGATGGAATTAAGAATTGTGTGCGGGGATGAATCAAAGTACCCTAGTTTTTGACTGACTCACACTGCTCTCCTGGGAAAAGCCTTTTAATCATAGTGTTGTTTTTAGAGTTTATGCAGACTTTGGTTGCTGCACTGTCCTCATTTAAGGCTGCCTTTGTTGCAGGCTGCCGTGAGGGGGCTGTGGGCCGCCACCAGGCCTCCCCTCAGCATCCTCATCTCTAGGCTGAGCAAACCAGGGGACCTCAGCCACTCCTCACACACTTTGCCCACCAGACCCTTCCCCATCTTCGTAGCCCTCCTTTGGGCTCTTGGATAGCATTATTTCCTTTTTGTACTGTGGCACTTCAAACTGCACGCAGCTCTTGAGGTGCAGGTGTTCCTCACCGGCTCCCCGTGCAGTCACCTGCCTTAAGTGGGGAAAAATATTTATTAGGTGTGAATTGTATGATACAAAACAGAGCAGTTTAAAACAGTTCCTTTTGGTAAGAAGGATGGGACTCGTGATACAGCCTGTGTCAGGAAGTCTCCTGTGGGAACGGTACGGTTCTGTAGTGCAGGGATCCCTTGCCCTGTTACTGCTCCCCATAGCACTACTTATTTTGTTGTAGTATCAGCATTGCTCTTTGTGGGGTAACGTAGTATAAAAGACCAAACAGCTGGATGGAAGAATTGTGCTTTGTAGATTTAGACTGAACCATCTAAACTGGCATGTAAAGACTAGGGGAAAAAACTCTTGTGTCAAGAAGTTGGCATCTCCACATGAATCCAAGATCTTGCTGAAAAAATAAATCTGTTGTGGAAATAAACTTCTCAGGAATTACTTGCTTGGATGCTAATAGGAAACTGTTTCATGGGGACAAATAAGATGAATTCACTGATGTTTTCCGTCCTGCCTTCCAAGCCTCATTTGAGCTTTGATCTAATTGAATGAAAGGCCACATAAAAGCAAGTCATTATTCTTGTTCTGCATCCTTGGGGAAAAAAAAGTGGCTGACTTCAAGTAGTAGCTCACTTTGGAACAGGGGAAGGTCACTTTAGGATAGGGCAGTCCAAGCATATGGCTGTACAACAGCGTGGTGTTAACGAGTAAATGAAATGTAGTAGATGTGAACTAGATTGAGCATGGTTCTTCCCGGTTCTAGGCTAGCAGCATGCTTTCAGGAAGGCTGCTCTGGCTGTTACAGGTCAGTCTTTGCATATAGTAATCCTGAATCCGTATTTGTGGTTAAGGGGAGGAAAAGGAGGTTCTCTTATAAAAGAGCTTTCTGAACTTTTTGTGATTTTTTTTTTTTAATTATTTTGCTTTGCTGGTTTCAGTGCAGCTGCAATATGTTTGGGCACAGTGGAAAATGGTTTTCAATACTATTCTTCTGAATTAATGCCCTCAAGAATTAGAAGAGCACATGAAGTGATTTAATAGACAACAAAAAATAAGCTGCTGTGTTATCTGGTACATAGTATAACGTAGAAGCTTTCTTAAAGCTTTCTGTGTGGAACCTGTTTGTAGGGTGCTCTTTTGTTCGGGTTTTGCTTTTTTTTGTGAGCGTACTCTCAGCAAGTTTGCGGATGACACCAAGCGGAGTGGTGCAGTTGACAAAGTAGAAGAGAGGGACACCATCCAGAAGGACCTGGACACAATCAAAAAATCAGCACCCAAGAATCTAATGGGATTTAACAAGACCACGTGCAAGGTGTTGCTATTGGATCAAGGTAGTCCCCGATATGAGTACAGACTGGGAGAGGAACTCATTGAGAGCAGCCCTGCGAGGACTTGGGGGTCCTCATGGATGAAAGGCAGGACGTGAGCCAGCAGCGTGTGCTTGAGGCCCAGAAGGCCAACGGTGTCCTGGGCTACATCAACAGAGGGGTGGCCAGCAAGGAGAGGGAGGGGATTGCCCGCCTCTGCTCTGCCCTTGTGAGGCCTGATCTGGAGTACTGTGTGCAGGCCTGGGGCCCCCGCTACAGGAGGGATGCAGAGCTGTTGGAGTGGGTCCAGAGGAGGGCCAGGAAGGTGATCACAGGGCTGGAGCACCTCTGCTATGAAGAAAGATCGAGGGAGTTGTCTAGCTTGGATAAGAGAAGGCTCCAGGGAGACCTCATTGTGGTCTTCCAGTACTTGAAGGGAGCTTACAAGCAGGAGGGGGACTGACTTTTTACATGATCTGACAGTGACAGGACAGAGGGAGATGGCTTTAAACTAGAAAAAGGGAGGTTTAGGTTGGATGTTAGGAAGAAATTTTTTACTCAGCGGGCATTGAGGTGCTGGAACAGAATGCCCAGGGAGACTGTGAATGCCCCATCTCTGGAGGCATTTAAGGCCAGGTTGGATGGCCTCCTGGGCAGCCTGATCTGGTGGGGTGCAACCAGCCCATGGCAGAGGGTTGGAACTAGATGATCTGTAAGTTCCTCACGAACCCAAGCTATTCTGTGATTTATACACTCATAATTATTATTTTATATTATATCATTACATTAGATCTGTTTTCAACGGCTGCTTAGGGAAAACCTTCTGTATTTTCCTTAATTGTGATAGGGAATGAGCCCTTGTCAATTTGGTACTGTTGTGTAACAGAGTTATGAAAGTAACCAGTGTTCATACTCTGGAACCACTTAGTGATAGCCATTGCTGTTCTATGGTACAGTTTGAAGAAGAAAAGTCAATGATTTGGCTATTGTCAGTGGACTTATTGGCTGTCAGTGGATGCTGGGGTAGTATCAGCTTTGTGAATGTTTCTTCAGTTAGTTAATCCAGACTTTTAATCTTTCAATGCAATAGATGTTATTTCAGAAGATGATTGTGGTCATTTCAGAATTGCTCTGTATGTTGTTGTATCTAGTGGATTTGCTTAGAAGATGCTTTTGTAGATGGCCTCTTTTCTGTCATGCTGTTAAACAGCTCCTCTCTGTTGCTTATGGCTTGTGAACCTCAAGGGTTTATCTGCATGTTCCCATGTTTTGTCTTTGGATTAATGTTCTTGCTTTGTTGCTGTCAATTTCTTTTTACTTTTCTGGTGCTCAGCTAACTCTTGAAAGCATCATACCTCTTGTCATCACCCCACCCTTTGAGCAGGAGGATCTGAAGGTCCAAGACAAAATACCACCAGGCTCACACAGTGATTTTATGGTCAGTTTTACATTGGAGAAGATACAAACTTCAGGAAATGGAAGCAGCTAAGTGGGCTTCTTAATTTTTTTTTTCCCCCCCTCCCTGCAATTCAGGCATTGTGATTTCTCTGGGGTTTGTGGTCTGGTTGGAATATTGGCCTGTTCTATACATTTGGTTCTTGGTGGGCTAAGCACACTGCTGTGGCACGCCATCTCTCCTGGGGGAGGTGGCTCTCACTGCTGGTTCGTTAGGGTAGGGTTCCATTCCCCCAGAGAATTTGTCAGCCTGGCATCAGAGCACTGCAGAACACTTAGCACAGCCTTGTCATTGCCAGATGAGGAAATTGTGATAATTTGTCAAGTCCAAAAAATAGAACTAAAAAAGGAGCAGGATTAGCGTTCTTCTAAATCCTTTCAACCAAAAAAAAAAAAAAAAATACTAATTAAGCAGATCATTCAAAGCACTCTGATATTGGCCTCCAATGCTTTGTATCATTTCCCTTGTGTGGTTGCTAATGTTTCTGCCTTGAAGATAGGGGAAAAGAAACAACCCTGAAAATAAAGGCAATTAAAAAAATGCTGTCAGAATTAAAAAAAAAAAAAAAAAAGCAAGCAAACAAAAAAAAGCAGGAAGCAAAGACTGCAGAAAATACTTAATATTTTTTTTCCTCTGGCAGTGGTATTTTGCTAACTGTTTTCAGTGTCAGGGTGAAAATAAGATAAATAAAATGATCCCAAGGCTGCTGAAGCAGTTAAGTTCAATGTTCATATAGTTTGCCTTATCAACAGGCAGGTAGCTTGTGCCCGTGCTGGGATGCAGCATCTTAACGTGTAATGAAAAAGTTTCATCAATTTCAAAGAAAAGAAGGAGGAGATGCTTTGATAATGGCTCTTCAGCATCTTCTGTGGTACGTTCAGCAGCATGTAGTTTCTCTCTTTCAGTTTCTCCCACCTATAGGCAGAAATATGTTTTGTCAGAGCTAGCCTTGTTGTTTACCTAAGGATAGCAAACTGCTCAGACAGTCATAATGGTAGATGGCATATTTTTGTTTGCACTTGAGAACTGTGATATTGCTTAAACATTTCAGCTTTTTCATTTTGGATTCTCAGTTGTTGCGTCTGTGCTCAAACTTGTGCGGAGATGGCTGGAGCCAGCCTTCCTGTTCACGGAACTGGATGGGCATCTTCTGGCTGCTCTGCCAGATGCCGGTGCAGGAGCCAGCCATTGCAGTAGTGTGCAGCAGGCACCTTGTATTCGATGGTGCCTGCTGAACAGGGATGAAATGGTTGACTGTCTTTTTCCGTTGCTCTAAGAGATCTAAATAATGGTTTGGAATAACCAAAATGTAATAAGTTTCCCATATTTGGCCTGGTTTTTTTTTTTTTTTTGAAGGTGACTTTCAGACTTTAGTCAAACCCATAAAATACAGCTGTTTTGCTGCCCCTCAAACCTTTCATTAGGACCCCTGACCTCAGTGAGATTGGAAACAATGTACAGTATTGATGGCGTATTATTAAAACAATCATTTCTAATCAGGCAGTATCAAATTAAGACTTAGTTGCAGGAAGTGAGAGAGCAATGCTTAAGTTGATTTTTTTTTTTTAAAGTTTATTGAATGCTAAGGTGTCAGAAATGTGGCTTACTCAGAGTAACTCTGCATCATCCTATCAGCATGTGGAGGAGCGGTCTGTGTGCCATACCACAGGGAAGGGCAGAATCAATCCCTCCTTTCTGTTTCCTGGAATCTAAGAGCTCTGCTCTGAAGCTGAAGTATTTAAATGTATGAAATATCCCAGGTACCATATTAATTGATGGACCATGGGTCAGTGGCGTGCCTGCCTGAGGAGAATGAATCTTGAAGCAAATTGGGACTAAGAGCTGGTATCAATGGCATAAGGCAAATTTGATCGCAGTTTGTTACTTTTGAGGTGCAAATGGTGCCATTAAGCCTACCAAATCTTGTCAGCTGTGCTTTATTATTGGCTTTCTCTTCCCACATGATAAAAGTGTCTTGCTTTGCACGAACACTGTCTTCATTTCCCCCAAAGACAGGGAAATAAAGCAGGTTTCTCTTAGGAAGTTTTACTTTCCTAAAGGTTGCGCTGCAGCATAAGAACGTGGATGTGATTAAAAAAAACCACGAACACTTGCAGGGATCCATGGCTTAGTGTATTAGCAACGTGTTAACTACTCTAAGATTAGCTTAAGAATATGTTTTTCTGCTTTGCTTATGAACGTGTCCAGTGTGCTATACCTTTCCTAGGATCTTTTAACCTCCCAAGCCTCACACTGTTGTAAGCTCTACCTGGTTCATCTTTTCCTGTGGGCCTTTGTGGTGAATCTGGTTTGTGGAAGGTAAAAGGTAGGAGGTCTTTGGCTCATGGATTTGTAACTGAAAACATCTCTGTTCTGGAGGTGCTTTGACATACTTGGTTTGAGTGTTTTCATTTGCAGTTAAATAAAAACTGAGCTTCTAAAGCTGCTTCTGAAGTAGTTGGAAATACAGAAGAATGATACGCAGTAGCCAAGGACTATGTATGTCTTAATTTTTTCTGCACAGTTTGCTTTGCAGGAGTAGTATATTGCTTTTCAAAATGCTATCCTTGGGTTTGGGGAGCCGATACTACACGAAGTTCCAGCAGGTTTATAGGCTTCTGCAACACCTTATGCCCAGCGTGACCTTCTCGCTGGAGGTGAAGCCTGTGCTGACCCAGAGCACGAGTTTTGGGGCTGAAGCTGTCAAACACAGCGTCCAGGGTAAAGCAGTGCGAGGGTGACACACTCATTTTCACCACTGCCGTTTTGGTGGTGGGAGAGTAAACTAATATTAAGCTGCCGTGGCAGTTTGGAGAGACTTGAAGTGTCAGCAGTCTAGTTATCTGACCTACTAATGCCTGCTGCTTTTAATTCGCTTCTTGCGAATCTGTGAACAGCATCATGAGCGGGTAGCCCTTTAGAGAGGGCTTCTGTTGAGCTGCCCCACAACTGATTTGTGCTTGGGTCTCTTTTCGTGGATCGCTGGTCGTCTTCCCTTTAGCGTCAGGCCACGAGCGAGGCCTGATTTGCTTTCTGAAGAAGTTGAGACTTGTTTTAAAGCAAGCTTGTGACTTTATGGATCCGACTGATTGTGATTACTCACTTGCGGTATTGTGTTTCGTCTTAGTCAGGCTGTGGCCTCAAGAGATGCGAGTGGGGTGGGAGTATTATGAAACGCAGTAATTTGATTATCTGGGGGGAGTGGGGGTTGGAAGCTTTGTCTTTAACTTAGCAAATTGTTTAAAAGCACACAGAGATGAAAAGGAGACAGCTAATCTCGTTAAATATAGCTGCTATGGTTTTTTGGTATTGATTTCTTTCCTCACTCTGTCTTAACGTTTTCTTACAATTTTAGAAAAAACAGTCTTGAGCTCTACTGGGCAAATAGAGGACACGGGAAAAATAGCTTCCTTTAAATAAATGATTGAACTCTTCTTTTAATTAACCACTGCATTTTTACATACATACATTTCTCTTCAATTTTCATTTGAATGAAAATTGATTTTCCCAAGAGTTTTTTGCCTTTTTTTGCCTAAAACAATCAGTTTTTACACACTTAAGTCATCTGTTTACAGTGCATTTAATGCTAAAATATTTATTCTTAGCAGGCTAAGTGAAATAGCGAGCCGAGTTGTTGTCATAGCAGCAATCTTAACAGATAGGCTGATCCTATTTAGCTTTTGCAGCCACAGAGCAACCGTTAGGCAACAGTTTGACAGTTCTGCAGCATTTTTTCTAAAGATGGAATTTGTGCTTCTGGTGGTGGGTTTTTTTTTTCTTGTCTTACTTTAAAATATTTCTTTCTGTAGGTGTGTGGAGTTTTTAATCAACGGATCTATTTTCATCTAACAGCTTTGGAGAACTTTGGATACGCAGCATGTGGAATTCAGAATTTAGGTCTTAGTTGGTAGAAGTTTGAAATGGAATTCACAGTGCAGCATATTGCAGGAGTCTTTGTTTCCTTTTAAAAGCCGTGAATATTCTGAAAGAAGCCAGTCTACAGAACAGTATTGTGCATCATTTATTCAGCACTAATTTTAAGTTGTGGCAGACTGTGCAAATACTGCTGAAGAACTTTGGGGTTTGTCTTGGATTAAATACGTTGTCTGGGTTGGTAAATTGTAGCTCAATATTCAGTAAATTCTGATTCTGTTTATTTTAATGCGCTTCTGCATTGAGCAAGGGTATTTATAGCTGTGAGTTGTTAAAGAAGTTCATTTAAACATGCACTTGAATGCAGTTGTCTGAGTGCAGGGGAATTTATTTGCTGTGAGGGACTTTTCCTGTCTGCGTCTTCTAGTCGGATGGTTTGGACTTGAATTATTTTTGGTGTTACTGAGCAGAAGGCTTATCCTCCAAACTCGCTTCAGTCCCTGGCTGGATAAAGTAATGTTTTAGAGGATCTGTTGCAGCACCTGAGTTTACTGCCAAGAAAAAGCTTTGGGTGTTTTTGGCTTAAAGATGGCTTAGACTATGATGAGAGCCAGGAAGTCTACGTAATCTCCTCATTGTTTTCTTCAGGCCCTGCTTTTTAAAATGTATTGTCATCTTAGGAATGCAGTCTCTCCTGTCAGGTTTACGTGCTTACTTTAAAGGAACGTCATACAAAATCCCATCCCCAAAGTTCCCATTCTGGATCCCTTGGGAACGCTCAGACTCAGGGAGGTGTTGCTGCAGGGTGCCCAGGAGGAGTGGTAGGTCTGGTCCAGCGCAACTGCTTCCCGGCTTGAGCACGTTGCTGTGCAGGTCCCTGTGCTGATGCTGGGTTTGTCTGGCACCAGAAATGCAGAGGTGGAGCCAGGGAGTGGTAGGATTGTGTCCTGGAGAAGCAATGCCTGTTACCTCTGCTTGGAGCGTTCATTAAGCTCTGTGAGCTGTAACTGGTTCAGCTGTCTGCTCTTGAAGGAGACCTGCTCTCTGTCAGGACTTAGAAATATACTGGATCAGCTTAAGAGTTTTCTCTGTTAATGGTGTTTTTGTCACAGAACTCCTGTTTTCCCCTCCTGCAATGTTCAAAAGGTACCGAGTATAGACAGAGCCAGCAGCTGGATCTGCATCCGTTTAGTTGCGTTCGGATATGCATTTCTGCTGTTCACATTGTCTGTTTATCTATTTCAGGCAAAGTCGTGCATTTGTCATATGTGTGGTGCCCACCTGAACAGACTCCACTCTTGCCTCTACTGTGTCTTCTTTGGCTGTTTTACAAAGAAACATATTCACGAGCACGCAAAGACAAAGCGACACAATTTAGGTAAGCTGTCATTGTTTTTCTCCCCCCTATCCCACTTTGAAAGGGAAAGTAAAAATACTATTCTCGATTCTTAACGGTATTTCAGAGTTACCAGAAAGGTGCAGCTTCTATTTTAAATTTTATTTGAAGTTGCTTGGAAATTTATCACTTACCAGTCGTGGCTGTGAAGGTGATAAACAAATCAGACAGGAATGTGTTTGCTCACTTGGTGTGTTGACGTACTTGGTGTGTCGTTACACGCCATTTTAAGTCTGCTGGTATTAGAAAGTAAACGTGTTATAAAATCTAAGATTAAAAACTGTTACTACCATCTAGAGATGAAGCTCGCTTTCACTGTGCGTAGCAGCTGTATGTATAAGGGAGAGGGCTGAACCTTTGGTGGGATTTCACATCTTGTCTTTAAGGCTTTTCTTTGTCATTTGCTTGCACTTTGGAAACTCTCTGCCCTAAATATTGAGTTTCTTTTGAAGAAATTTCATTCAAGTGCTTGTCCTTAAGTGTAGTAGACCCAGATCTTCCTGAAAGACGAGGGGAGTAGGGCACACGATGTGGAACACTTCTAATGAAATATTTATTGGGATATGGGGGAAATAAGATCAGGGAAAAAATGTGCATTTCATGTGTACTGTAAGTTCATAATAGTACAAAAAAGGTGTTCCAGTTGCATAGGGCTGTTCAAAAGCGCTCCGAATCAGTTGTTCATCATAGCAGAATCCCTAAGAATTTTTCCTGTTAATATTTTAGTTATAATGCAGAATGCTGATAATTTTATATATTAAAATTCTTCTTATGTCGAGATAGATATCTGTTTGCTTTTATCAGGACTACAGCTGAATCAGATTTTGCTTGGTGTACGTTTCTTTTCAAATGAAAGTACATTCTTAGTAGAATGATGCAGAGAGAAAAGGCATTATTTCCTGGAATGAATGTCCCTCTACTGTTGCGGCCACGTTCTCATTTCACTAAATCCTAAGAGCTCGTGGAACAAACTGTCTTCGTTTTCCATGAAGCCAAAGGTGCTACAGAAGGCCAGTAGTGCTGTGTAACCCCATGCTTAAGAAACCGGCATTTAAATTTACTATTTATGAAAAAGATGACTTTAACCAGCAGATTTTCTTCCTTCTTGTGTTTGTAGAAAGAGAAATGTAGGCTTTGTGGTGGTCTAGCTTAAGACTGTAAATTTCCTGAACAGTATTATACTGGAAAATAGTACTGACAATCTCCCTGGAGATACTCAGACGCCATCTGGACGTGGGTCTGGGCAACCTGCTCTGGATGGCCCCGATGGAACAGGACAAGATAACCTCAGAGGTCCCATTCAGCATCAGCTGTTCTTTGAATTTTCTTCTTTGCTGTGACTGGGATGTTGCTTGCTGTGATTGAAAGAGTGAGGATTGGAACTGGGAGGTGACTTCGTTTAGAAATGCTGGAAACAGCAGTGAGTCGATGTTCTCATGCTCCAAAACAACAACAAAAAAAAGAGCAAATGCCTCAAACCCAATGAAAAAAACCTGTATGATACTTCTTATTGCTTTTTATGAGATATAATCACAAAGAGCTTTTGAACTCAGTTATTGAGATTAGGTTGTTTGGGAACCTTTACCATTGCGGAAGTAACAATTTGTCTGGTAAAACTGTTAAGGGTTTTACTCTAGTAAAAATCTAAGGATTTTTGGTAAAATTTACAGATGAAAAAGCTGCCAGTTTAAGCATATGGCCACACCTAGTGTTTAAAAAATATATATACAGTTCTGAATTGGGACCATTATAAAGTATTTGCCTGTTCATCTGTGGCTGCTGTGTAAACATCATAGTATTTTTACCATTAAGCCTACTATACTTGAGGAAAACTCTTTTGAAAGAGCCATTAATTGTACGTGTAGTGAGCTGCTGTTTTAGCTATTTGGGAAGCCTAAATTCTTCCACGTTAACTTTTGTGCAAGGTAGAATTTGCTGAGATCTGCTGTAGTGAAACGTCTCCCGTTGCCTTGAATGGAAGAACGAAACCTAGACAGAGGAGGGAGGTGCTTTGAGAAGGATACGCTCTCACTTGAAGGCTGTTGGAGTTATTTTAGTGGTGCTAGATAATTAAGAATGTGTCAGAGAAGGTACTTAGCAAAAGATGCACAGCCTTTATGTCAAAAGCTGATTGTACAAGCCAAAACACAGAGTACAGTGTGATCCCATTCCGAAGAACTATTAGTTTGTGGTTAACTGTGAAGTACGCAGTGCACAAATGCATGTAATGTGAAGATAATACAGCTGCCTGCTTGATTTCTAGCTTTGGAGCTTCCTTTTTTATTTTTTTAATGTATGTTTTGGTGTTTAACTTCCAGCTGCATGTGAAATGAGCTGTAAAAATGCATAGTTCTGCTCGTACTTTTTGTTGCTTTCACTGCTGCAGTTTTCATTGGGGAAAATAACATCTAATAGGCAAAAACGGGTTAAGTGCTTAGAAATTTCAAAATGAACAGGAATTATTTTAAAACACTTGGTGACTTTTTGCTGAGCCAACATCAGTCTCCATGGAGACGAGCAGGAGTTGCACACTTAATCACAGTTCTAAGAAATATCATAGATTTCAGCTGTAGCAGCTGTCTTGAGCACTGGAAGCGATGTTTTTGCAGCTAACTGCTCTATGTTTCAGCAGCCTTCAGGATCATAGTCCAAAGTGTTCTCAAAATACATCCCTTGTTATCTCTGCTTCCCTGAGCAGTATAAATTAGACCGCCACATCCTGACTCTGTAGTGATACCTGTGCTGTTGCAGCTGCTTGCCTGTTCAGTCCTTGTTAATAACACTGTACTTGTTTTAATATACGCCCTGAATTGTGGGTATTGGTGAAAGGTAGGTGAGGTAAGATCCTGCTATGCGTGTCGTGTGTTTTTAGCATTCTGCATTGCACAAGCTTTGTTAGTCCATCACTGCAGTTAATATTTCTGCTAGGTTAGGAATTGTTAATGCAGTATGCAGTTTCTTCCACAGAATATGCATATGTGTTGATTTAAGCTTGATAACATGCCACAGCTAAGTCACAGAAACTCCTAACAGGATTAATTTTAGTCTAGGTAATATAGGAAAATAAAGGTGTGAATTCAGTTTAGTAATTCCCAGCGCAGAATTCTGTGTTGCTGTATGTTTTGTTGTCCTTCACTGAAACTATTTTCCAAGGAGGATGATACCAAAGTGTGGATCGCAAGTAGGTCATGTCGTGAAAGGTGTATTGTAGTGAAACATGCCATGTCCAGCCAAGCAGCATGAGTTCTGTTCACCTAGGCGCTTTCTAAAACTGAACATAGACGTTTCTTATTCGGGTAGGATGTGCATGCACACCCACTGTGTTACCTGCTTGTTTACATGTTGTTTTCTTGTTCCCACTATCTCTGGTCTCTTATTGTTTTTCACAAGGACGTCAGTGGATGTGTTTGGCAAAGTAAAGTGCTCTAGCTTGAAGCACTTTACGTGGCTCCCAGATGGAGAGAGGCTGAAGACCTTTTGCTGCCCAAATTTCAACTTTGACCTCTGAGTTGTTGCCTTCTGAAATTCCTCGTTACTTGGACCAGTTGATAAAGTTGCTCTCATTCCTACATTCTCTTCTCTGATGCTTACATTTCTTCAGATCGATGCCTTTATTTTTAAATGACACCCTTTGACTTTTTCCTTACTTTTTTTTGCAGCTGTTTAGAGTGTTATATAAGAAAGGATATGACAGAAATGACTCTAAAATTAAATAGCAGCCTGTTGTCAGCATAGAAGGTATGAAAGCACAGAAAAAATGATATTTTTCAAGAGGTCTTTTCAGTTACTTTGCTTGTGACCTACACGTAGGTATTTTGAATTCCTGAACCACGAATGCAGAATAATACAATTTTAGTAATATGACATGATGATTCTTCTAAGCTTCTTCTCATTCTTTCCTATGAAAGAAAAGAAGAAAATATTTCTGTTGCATGCATATCTGACTTCTACGGTGTCATCAGTTGTGTATGTGTGTTAAGTTAAAACAATTAAAATACACTCATAAGAGCTAATGAAATGTTCGCTTTGACTTTTGGGAGAAAATAAAATGATCTGAAGGTATCCTGAAAGTCGTGAGTTGTTTCTGGTGTTCAGAGAGGAGCAGTGGTGGTGTTAGGAAAGCAGGAAGCTGGGAGCTTGGAGAGGCAGCCACCCTGGAGGAGCCCGGTGAAAGGGACGTGCGCGGTGGGGAGTGTGGGGCATCACGGCACAGCTGGCTGTGCTTTCATCAAAGGCATCTAGGTGCTGTTTCTAGGTCAGTAGTTCCCGAACTTCTTATAAATTTGAGGCCCGTTGGCGTTAGTTTCGTGATCCGAAGTATTAATCCAACTAATAAAATTTGTTGCATGTGTATTTGCATACTTAACTGTTGGGATGTTTTTTGCTGAATGTTCTGGTTGAAAAAAAAGAAAATCTGGTTTGAAAAAATCAAGTTTTGCTAATTTGAAGAAATGAACTTAGAAACTTTACCAGGAGACTTTTTTCTCTGAGGATCCTGAAGCTAAGCAGCTGTCTTTTGTCTTTCATTAGAAATTCCTGCCCTTCCTCTGTGTTGCAGTCAGGCCTGTATAACCTCCTTTTTATTGGTGCTTGAGGTAATTTGTCCAAAACCTATTGCAGTCTTTCTAATGACATAAAAAGTGTTGGCATATATACAGCTGTATTGTTCACATAAGTATGCTGAAGAGAGGACGTTTTCCTCAAGGGTCCTTAATCAGGCAGTGGACAATTACGGCTTTTACTCAGCCAGTGTTTGTGTTAAACTTTCTGATTTACACCAGAAGTTCACTCAGCCCTGAATAAGTGGCTCGTGTAAGGTGATCTCCTGTTGGGTTTCATCTTGACATTCAGCGCTCGCGTGCATAAATCTACAAAGTTTGGAAAAATAAGAAAGCACGAAGTATGACTGCCCCTTCTGATGGAAGGCTGAATGTAGCAATGCTCACAGAGTGCCCCACTGATCTGATATTCTGCTAGAATCTGATATTCCAGCCTAGCTTTTTTTTTAGTTTCATTGGGTAAGGTTATCTTTCAAAAAATTCAAAATACAGAGGACAATATTTGATTTTTGTATCGAGACCAATACTTTGGAGTTTCAAGTTCTTTGATAGCTGTGTTTAACTGGTAGTACAGTAGATAATGGACTAAATATTATAACTCTATATTGCTGTGCAGCTTAATTGTTATCTTTTTCCTAACACAGCACACTGTTCTGTTGCTGCTCTCCAGCACAACTAAGGTCCTCCTTCACACTTGTGATATTCTGTTAAAGGAATTCATTCAATCCTCCACATAGCTGGGTGAAAATAGCAATGTCTGACTTTACGTGAGATAATGTGAACAGTCCTTATCTTCTTCCACAAACTGTGGTCCAAATAAAGTAAAAAACTAAAGTAATGAAATGCATAAGCAAGATGATGGCTAATAGACATCATGAAACTTCTTTAAAATTATTGTTCTCTTTATTACTTGTTAGAAGTAACAAACAACTTGATGTAATCTCTGAAAAATTGATCATGAAACAGAAGGAGGAGGAAAAATGGGCAGAGAGAGACTGAGGGGTGAGTGAGAGGTAGCTAGAAAGAAACCTTACCAAGCTTTATTTTACTACTGAAGTGAAAGGTTGGAGCGCTGACCGGAGTGCTGGCCAGAGCCCGGTACTGATGCCTCTGCAACTTCTAATTGCACCTCTGCAGAAGTTGCTGGGGTCAGCTGCCACCAGCATGCACAGCCTGCAGCGGGACATGGTACACGTGGCTCCAGTAGGGCATGGCCTGGTGAGTGCTGGGCTCTGCCCGGGGGCAGTGCAAAGGAGGTGGACCTTTGTTTGCCTGGTGGCACTGGCAGCCGAATTCCTGCTGCGGGGCGTGTGGTTTTGCTTATTGACGACTACAGAGTAATTCAGGGCTGTTTCTTGCAGGCCACCTAACGTGGCAGTGGTTTCCTTTGTTTAAAACAAGACTGTAGTGAGATTATTTTCATAATATTGTTTATCCAGAAATAAAAAGAATGTAGAAATACAATAAATGGAGCATACGCTCTTAGGGGAGTGCATTTCTCAGCTGTCTGCTACATGTAGGTTGTAATTTTTTCTTTTTTACTTCAATTGTGGATTTTTTTCCTGTTTCAATGTACTGAAAAATCAGCAGTTTGCTGTGATGAATTCACACTTTTCTCCTCTCTTGGTCTATCTTCAAGCAAAAGGTCATTTTGCAGTTAGCTGCTTTATTTTGTTTATTGGCTTTCTTTTGTTTAGGGTTGTGAAAGGAAAATATTTGTAACGTTGCTCAGTGTTCAGATGTCCATTTAAAGCAGAACACTTGAAACAAGGCAAATTGTGAGGCACCAGATCTGTGGAATAAACAAACTTTCTCAGGGACAAGTATCTTTCCCTTCTCAGTGCTGTCTCCTGTTTGAGTTTTCATTTGGGTTTTAAGTAGGTGCTTTCCAATTATCTTAGTGGCTTTGAGTAGGAATTACGCATGTCTTAGAAAAAGATGATTCAAACTGATATATCAAATCTTAAGAATATAACACAGTACTGGTGTATAGCATCAATCCTGTGGTTATGCCTTTTGGTTACTTATGTTTGAAAGGGGTATTGTGAATTACAAACAACTTTGAGGCAGCCTGTGCTTAGTGTTGCTGTGTCAGAAGCAATTGAATAACTCATAGAGTAACTGGAAATGTTTCCCATTTCTTTTTTTTTCCCACCCAGATTCCAAGGTGCAGATATTTTCTTGTGGATTATGTGGAAGAAAGAGTGCCTGACTTGGAAGCCTGCTTGTAAAACATGCATTAGTTTGTGAACTCACATCCTCTTTTTCTTTTCCCAACTTCCCTTCTGTTTTGCAGCCATAGACCTTTTGTATGGGGGTATATACTGCTTTATGTGTCAAGATTACATATACGACAAAGACATGGAACAAATTGCCAAAGAAGAACAACGAAAAGCTTGGAAATTACAAGGTTTGGTTTTCCTGCCTGAATTTCTTGTTTCTGTTTTTTTTTTTTTTTATCATACCTGTCCCTCCCATTTGTCAATGGCAAAACAAAGTAAGGGGAAGAAAGAGCTCTTTAGAAATAGCTGTGTAGGCCATGGGAGAGAGAGAGAGAGATTTAGATAGTGCTTTCCAGGAGTTGCAGTTAGCTTTTAACATGTGCGCCACACCTACTTGTAGCAAAATTATTTTAATTGCAAAACCTGTCTATCTATCTATATCTAACATTAATCCTGCAAAACTTGCATAGTATCAGTCAGGTCTGTAGGAGGTAGAAAATGTAACAACCTGCTCCTTTAGGCTGTTGTAGCTGTTATAGGCCAGAGGTCTGTTCCCCTCACATGAAATGCCACCTTTGTGTGTGATTTTTTTTTAATGGAACGTGCCAGCTTACTTGCACACCTGTGCTTTCTCAGTACACGCACAGTATCTATGTAGAAATATTTACACACAAATATATGTACACACATTTGTTTTATTATTCAGTTTGCTTTCCCTAATTTTTTCTTTTTTAGCCTTCACCCCAACAGTGGTTTCTCACTACCAGTGTACAATGACAGGTAAGAGGCGTGGGCTGGCGACGCACTTCACTAACAAGCGTCCCTTTGCTGATTATCCTGCCATTTTAGACATGAATCACAGTTGTGCCAGTTTTATCATGCAAATTGTTTTCCTCTTGTTTGGATATGTTCCAATGAGTGAATAATTACAGCGGACTTAATTTCGTATGCCCTTCCCTTGACAGAACTACTCCAAAACAAATATTTTCTCCTTTTTTTGGAAGCGAAAGGAAGTAGCATTTATCTCAAACTCAGTAGTTTTAAAGCATCGGCTGTAGTAGCTTGTCATCTTCCATTTTCAGTGGCCTCTAGGGGTATGTTTTCTTAAAGTGGAAAAGTCTACCTTTAAAGACAGACAACCTCTGTCTAGTAACATCTATTAGTGAATCCATGGCATCCTGTTTCAATGTGACAGCCTTAGTAAGGGCTGATATGACTTCAAACCATTCTTAACCTCATTTCCAATTTTAAAAATAGCAACTAACATGGTATTAAGTAGAGCTTTTCTGATGGCCTATCAAAAGTATAGCTGCATTTCCTTGGCTCCTGCTACAGATTGCATTCTGCTTTCTTTTAATTCCCTTTGTTGAAGGAGTGCAGGCAGAGGAAGGGAGGGCACTGAGGTTGCCAGCAACTTCTCAAGAAGATACAGAATAAAATGCTGTCACACAAAGCACTTCTTCTGAAAGCAGGACGCAGTGGAGATGTGGTTTTAGACCTTGTGTTCAGGCTGTGTGCCTCTTCTGAAAGCTCCTTCAAACTTTTCTAAGACGCGTTGTCTTGGGTCCCAAGCTCATTGGCCACAACGGAGTAACTCTTGCTTACGGTGCCTTCAAAAAGCGAGGCTGCCCAGTTCTTCCTTCTGAACATGTACATTCAAAGAGCACTTCCTTAATTGTGAGGAATGTTGGTGTCTTTTGGGCCAAGATAGAGCAGTTTTGTCCTCCAGTGCACTCCTGCCTGTGTTCTGAGGTAACACAGCCAGCTGCTTGGTGGCTTGCTGCATCCTGTTTGGCTTCACAGGCTTGCAGTGAAGAGTGTGCATATATATACACATACATATACACGTATATATGGATGCATATTTATACCTTTACACACATTGCATCTTCTGTGCTCAGAGAACAAATCTGTGATGACCAGTGAAGATACAAAATGGAAAAGACAGCAATTTGTTTTTAGATTGCTGGAGCACGTGTCTTTCTTTAAAGCTGTGGCTTAGGAACTTTTGTATTGTGGCTTTGCTTTGTGAAACTGTGTTTCTCAGCAAATTTTTCTGAAGAATGAAAAAGAAACAAGTAGGTGAGAAGTAGTAGAATATTACGTCCATCTGTCTCCGTTAATTCAGTCAGTTTCCTCGTATCTGGAAAATGATGGAGTGCGAGGGAGCCCTCCTTCCTCTAAACAGAATGACAAGACTAGGATTGTACTAACGCTGTACGTTTCCAAGCTTCTGCCCATAGTGCCTGAAGAGCGTTAATGTAAACTTTACTGGATGTTCACATAACAACATGATGCCTGGAGAAGAAACTTTAAGAAAAACCCCGAGTATCATGAAATTCATTTCATACTCTTTGTAACGTTAACTCTTAGCTTGATGATTTCACAAGCATGACAGTAGTTCAGGGTTATATGATATAACACTGAACAAGTTGAAACTACCTTTTCTTTTTGGTACTGAGTTTTCTTTAATAACGAGGGAGGTGAGAATACATGGAGCCCTTCGTTCCATTGAATGTCTCTATTTTTCGGTGGGGATGAAGTGGAATCTTCTAAAGGATAGAAAACTAAACCATTTATGTTAATATTACTTGCAAAGTTGTGTTTTTTTATAAATTGGATCCTATCATCATCATCTTCGCTCATCCATGTGTGATTAAATTCTCTGAAAAATGAAAAATGGTATTCAGCCTAATAACATTAATTCTTAGTTGGAGATTTCACACGCTCACTTGAATCTCTGGTCATTTTGTAGCATTGTTTTTGAAACGATGAACTTTCACTCCAATAACACTACTTTCCTTTAGCTGTAAATAGTAATCTATGCATGTTTTGCAAATCTTTGTTTAAGGTAATTTATATTGGAGTTTTTGGCATGTTCGTGGATCTTGCTAGAACTTAATTATTATTGCTGGTTTCTGTAACTTCTAAACACTGAACCATCCTTAGTGAGTGAGTCTGGTTTTGTGCTTTTATTTTCCCCCAAATTTTCAAGGATAATAGGCTGTGTTCAGCAGAAGCAGAACAATTTCTTTTTATTTTTAAGTTTCTGACTTGTGCTCTTTCTAATGAAAAGCTTCTGTAAGAAAGTGTTCTGTCTGTTCTGTGCTGTGTTTCTTGTGGCATTAACCGTACGTGGTTTCTGTGTTACCTCGTTTATTTTAACTGAATAGTGTTCTGTTTGTCCAGCATCCTGCCCAGCAGTGCAGCTCATCATGTTTAACTTTACATCAAGAGTTGCTCTCATGAAATGCTTTGGTTGCCATCGTCTATAACATGTAAACCATATAATTATACATAAATACATGAAAATAAATTTAAGCACATCTCACTGATGTGTGGGACTCCTGCATGCTTTACATGGAGCGCACGTGTGTTTCCAGGTGTTAATTTTGTCTTAAAAAAAAAAAAAAAGAAAAAAGAAAAAAGCAACAACAACAGAAAAACAACCCACAGAATTTCAACATATCTGAGAGTTCTGTTTGTTTGCTTTAATTATTTTATGAGCTCTCACAAGATTTCACCTTGCTGTCAGACTACACCAATTTTGGCCATAATTAAACTATGGGGAAACTGAACACAGGAATCAGATTTATAATTGGCCAGTGCCATGGCTGGTGCTAACAAGGTGTTGAAGATCTCTTTGAGATTTTAAAGAGACCAATTAACATAAATTCTAGGGGAATATTACAGATGTGAACCGGTTGCTGAAGACATCCAATATAAAACTTACTGGAAGCTAATGTTCTGACATGTGAACTGTCCATACGTGCATCTCTGGAGTTGCTTCATTCGTTGGCCTATGCGTACTATATAGTGTATTCAGAGCACTGTGACTGATCTCATCTCTGTTACACAGTAATTAGTTCCTTTTCTGTTTTCCTGGGTGTGTAGCTTGATGCTGAACCTTGGGTAAAGGAAAGGGACTGTATAATTCTGGTATTTTTTCTTATGCTGCTTGCATAATATATTGTTGAAACAAATAAAGTAAAGGGGTGCATCCATGTAAATATGAATTTTCTTGTCCTCAGGAATCCAAAAATGAGACTCTTTATTGCTAGGACCTGGAGGGTCAGTAGTAACTATGAATTGAACAGTTTGGGTGGGTAGGTTCTGACAAGCATAGCTATTTCTGAAAATGAAGATCAAAGAGCTATTAAAATTTAATGTATATTATGCAGAATGTGTAAGCCTCTAGCTATATTTTCTACTCTTCTTTTCATATGTATGATTTATAATTTATTTTCTGTAGCACGGCACTACTTCTGCTCCATGCATTCCATGAAAAATAACTCTTAATTGACTTTAATCCTCAGTTTTAGAATAGATTGCTTGTCATCTTATTATTCTTTATTTTTAATGCCCAGATGCTTTGTGACTCACTGTAACTGACCTTGCATAGTAATTTCTCTGTGCTACATGAAGCACTGCAGCAGTACTTAACTGGTCAGCACATGAGTCTTTCCTGTTGTGTTTTTCTCGTCTCAGATTCACACTGAACACAACTCTGCTTACTTCAAATAAATTTTCTGCACTGCTTAACTGACTCATTCCTACTGCAGTTTCTTTTGAGCACTGTATTGGAAATACAACGTTGGTGTTTAAAGAGAATACTGACAGATTACAGCTGCAGTTCATGGAAAAGGGTAGTTAAGCATCTTGATAGTTAAGGTTGAGTGGTTGTTGGTTTGTTGGTTTAAAACCTACTACGAACCAGATTTTTAGGTATTGTTGTATATGTCACCAAAGTGAATCTCAAGTACTAGAACTTGCTGATATCCAGTGCTGCATAAGAAGCCATGCTTAGTCATAGTACATCATAATACAGGTAGTAAGAGAATGTGCTGTTCAGTATATCTGAACTACTAATTTCTACTGGTCACCTATACTATCAAGGTTAAGATTGTATCTGTCCATTAAGTTGGCTTAGCTGTGATAGATTTAATAACGTGTCAGAGTTGGCTGATGAGATTTCCTGGCTAGCCGTTATCTTCTTATAAAATCATTGGTGGTGCTGTCATCCTCTGAGCACAAGGAAAGTAATGGATTTTTTTTGAGTAGCAGTGGATTTACTCTTGTGCTGAAGTGTTACTTTTTTGTTTTTGGTTTTTTTTTATACTGCAAGGGGAGTTATTGTCCAATAATGGAAAACTTATTTGGGCTTGGGAAGGTTGGTTGCAGTCCTTCTCAGCTTTTTTTTATTGAGAAGTAAGTCTGTTGTACATAACTTAATGGATAGTACGTTGAAAGTTTTAACGTGAACACAGTTTTTACTACTTTTACTAAACAACTTCCTGAAAATTTCTTTTCATGTGCTTAGGCATTGGAGAGAAGTATTCAACATGGGAGCCAACCAAACGAGAGTTAGAATTGCTACGACACAACCCCAAGCGGAGAAAAATAACCACAAACTGCACCATAGGTAAGTTCTAGAAATCCCTTCTGGAACTGATCCTCAGCCACTCGAATTTTCAAACTTTTTTCATTTTTCCGTAAACATTTTTACCCTGAGTTTATTACGGTGGGCTTTCTTAAACAAGCTATTATCTGATTGATTTGTACCACCTTTTTCTCATGTAAAAGGATGTCTGCTCTGTCACTTCAGCTAGTGATGATAGTTCATCTGTCTAACAGCAACAAAGCAAGAAACTTTTTGACAGTGTGCAGTTAAAGACTTTAACAGAGATTAATGATGTTATCTCAAGTCAGTCTTCAGCAGTCCCGTGTAGGTGTATGAAAGGAAGTCCTCTAGTTCAGATGTATCCTTAATTATAGGAGCATATTGGTTAATCTGTTTTCAGCAGACAGAATGAGCAGACTGACATCTTCCTGTTTTGTGTTTTAAACTCTGAATGGGGCATCTGATTTTGTATTGACTCTGAAATGATGATGTAATTTGTTCTCCAGCGTGTGTCAAATGGCAGTTTTCAAATGTGTATCAATACTTCATGATTAGAGTTGAGTCGTTTGGAGCAAAGAAATCTGAAATGCCAGTGTACCTACTTATGGCTGGCGAGTATTTGTGTGAGACTGATGAAAATGAACAGTGGTTTCCAATTTTTTCCTGTTGTGTTTTGGTTGGGCAAGTAGAGGAGTAGAATCGGCTTCTTGACAAGCCATAGGTAATTGGGTGTTTTCCTGTCCTGTTCAGTGCATGATAACATTTTAATGGTGGAGGTACAAGTAAGAAATGGCAAAAAGGTGTTTCCCTAATTTTTAAATTACTTGTTTTTTAATCAGAATGGATTGCATTTCAACACATCTGTGGTCATCAAGATACACTGAATGTAACCAGTGCAACTTTCCAATGCCATGTTTCTAATACGGAAAATCATAATCTAAAATACACTAATGCTCATTTTTAAAAGAAGGACTGAGGAGTGCAGTTTGTAAGTTGAAAATGTGGATAGCTTGTTAATTTTAAAGGGAAGACATACGCATTTGCAGTAGTGGAACAGGAAGGATATTTGAAGTTTCCAAAGTGCAGATGTTTTACCAAACAGCTTGGGAACAAAATAACGAGGCAGGGATTGCTTGTATCATGTTCACAGTAGGATTTTGTGTTCTGTGAAACTGCAGTATATTTTGTAAAGACTGCTGAAAACTACTTAAATGATAGAACTGCTCAGGACAAAAAGAAAAAAAAGTTGGCTTGATAGAATTCTGAAGGTGAGCGTGACCTTTCTGAGGAATTGAAGCACATTTATGTGTTGTTTCTCTTTCCAGTTTGAAAGAATGCTATGCTTGCTCTTAAAGGACTTTAAATTTTTCAGTCTGTTTAAAAAGGACATGTCTGGTTGCATGAAATCTCATACAACACTGGGTGGGGGAGCGCTCATAAAACACAGGGGATGGGGATAAGGAAAGTGACTGATCTCTTTACTTCTGCAGGCATGCTTTTAATAATTTCTCCTACTGAGCCCTGGAGCTGTCTATGTGCTGAGATTTAGAAAGAGAAAAAAATCAAAGCACCCAGGAGACATAATGCAGTTTTGGGCTACAGTTAAAAGCAAAAGACTAGCTTTCTTTCACAAAAATACATTGGAGGTTTAGCTGAAGGAAGAAAAGACCTGCCATTGTCCTTGAGCCTTTTCTCTCCATCTAACCTGCTGCTAAATATATATCTGCTTCAGAGTATTTCCCTTCGCTTTCCTCACGTTGACTTGTCTGTTTGCGGTTTCAGATCAGTGAAGAGCCTATATGCAGGCTGAAATGCTGCAATTATCTGGACATGCCCATTTCTCTTTTTCTAATACTCAGTTCTTTTGACATCAAGTTTTATCAGTTCCATAGCAGATATTAGTGAATCCAGATAATCTTCTGAGGTAGGTAAGTGGTCCAGAGAATAGGCATCATGTCCAATTATTGATTCTGAAAATGAAGATCATGTTAGTAGCCATCTGTGAGCATTGCACATCTGTTTACAAAGAAGTTAAAATATAACCAGCTACCTTTTACATATAAAATGCTTTCTACGAAGTTACATTAAAAGAAAAACGAGGAGTGTTTGCTGCATTTTTCTGTCATAGCCTCCAGAGGTCCACTGAGGGCAGTCAGGAGGCAGCACATTTTAATGGCTCCTTGATAACCCTCTGAAATGTTCTTAAGCTGGTAGTGATTTCTGCATTTGTAGCAGGCAAGTATATTACTGTAACAACTGAAGGAAGTGGGACACTGAACCACTGCCAAAACATGACAAAAGGAAGAATGTGCTTGTCTATGAAGATCTTGCATGGGATTTCCAGCTCTAATAATAACATATCAAAATTGATGTTATTCATATCTAGAACGTGCTCAAGTGATAGAGAAATTGCAACAAAATGTATTCTGTTACACATTAACATGACACTTTTTCAGGTGAATGTTCTGCTCTGTGGCATAACTTCTCTTATACGAAGTAATTTTTAATACTAGATTTCTAGCAATCTCACAATGCATCTCAGAGCTTGGTTGTGTGTGCTGCTTTTCTGAGCTGTTTGAATTCTGTACAGCTGCAGGATTCATCTTTCATTGGCACAAAATTTGTCTGAAGAATACTCGGTCATGAAATGAGTGTGTTGTAATGGAGGATTGAACCGGTAGTTCATTTAGAGGAAATAATGTGCAAGGTTTCTAGCTTTTGATTTTGATTGAAATGTTTCCACTTACATGAGAGTATGAAACTTTTTGGAGAAGGGAAGAAGAGGTGTTACGAAGTCTGCTTGGTTCTTTTAAAAAATGGTTTGTATTTCCATTTTGTAGATATTTTTCCAGCTAGCAAGAAGATACGCTAGGTAACTCTGCTCAAATCGCTATTTTGCAATTGAGTAAATTGCTCTTCAGATGAAAACTCGTGTCAGCCACCGCTGTGCAGGCTGCAGGAGCTTTGCTGATTCTTTCATTTTGGAATCTACACAAAGAACTGTTCCCCATGTTGCATCTAAGTGTTTTAGAAGTGACTTATTGGAATTTTTGGTTAACCAAGTGGAAACATTGAACATCTACATCCTAAAAGCCATGATGTCCTTACATTGGGGTGGATATTAACAATGCACACCTTGTATTCTCTTGTCTTATCAGACATGAAATGCAGAACTTCCATATTTAAAGATATTCAAGAAGAGTGTGTGGTCTACTCATACCATAAACTTACAGTATGCTCTCTGGTAGCAGTATCAGCTCAAGATACTCTCAGCCCTTCTGGTGACCCACGTGCTGTAGCATGCTGCCTTTGTCCCTGTGCTGACAGAGCCAGTTTTGTTTCAAGTGATGGAACATTGTGAGGAATGCAGAGGGAGAGTGGAAAAGAGAAATTTCTTAAAGGTATTTCGTGTTGTTTTCAGCAGCAGTAACGTGTCGTGGCCGAGACTAGTCTGCACAGAAATACTCATCTTGATTTTGGGTTGAAGCTGGTGTTTCAGGTGTCCTGTAAACACCAAAACTTTTATATGGAAAATAACGTAAAACTTAGACTGAACAACTATTACATTAATTTCGAACAGTGTAAAAGGAAGATCTATTTTTTCAGTCTCTTTCCTGTGAAGAGGCTGCCCACAGTAACTGAGGGTGATGATCAAGCTCGAGTTCACAAGCAAGTTCTTTATTAGGGAGTCAGAGCTGAAGTGAAAGTGATGCAGTATCATTCAGCACAACTTTTCAAAGCCAGTCTTCCTCTGTTGTCATTAGTACCCCCAGAAGATGAGTTCTCCCGAGTACGTGAAGTATGAGCTTGGGATCAGCTGGTCTCATTAGCATGTGAAGTGACTTCGTGGCTAAAAATTGGTACATTAACAATGGCAAGAATTAGACTCCCGAGGCACATGGGTAATTAGCAGAAGCCACCTGGGATTGCCATTTGCAGTGCTGCAAGAAGGCAGAGGGTATAGCCTTTACAGAAGAGTGAGCAAATCCTTTTCAGAATGAATGGGAGATGGGAGGGAGATTGCAAAAACCAACATCCACATTGTAGGAGCAGGTGGTTTCCTGCAGCTGCGCAGCACGGAGCAGTGGGATGTGACAGCAGCAGGATGGGGATAAATATTGCAACAGAGCTCCTGCATGAAGGCAGCAAGGGAGGGCGAACAAGGAGGCCTGGAAAATACTTCTGGCTCTCTAGAAGCACTTTGTCATCCTTCAGAGTTCTGTAAGCTGTTCCTGGACTGTTCATGGGCAGAAGTAGTGGTAAGTTAGAGGTATTGTACTTTGTAGTCTTTTCTGAATGTGCTGACTTCCTGGATTATTCAGCATGAAATTGTTAGTTCTAACTTAAATTTAACTAACTTACATTTAAGTGACTGCTTTGTAAGCAGTACTGGGTTTCAATTTGAAATTGAGTGCACCTTGAGGGGGATTTCAGGAGAGGTGATGGTGAATCCCTCAAGAATTCTGAAGCGTAAGTTGTAATTTACACAGTGGGTTGTAGAGATTTGCTTTCAGGTCTTGTGGGGCTTTCCAAGTTTACCTCTTCAGCAAGATAAAATATAAATCTCTCTCTCAAAAACAACAAAAAAAAAAAGTAGCCTTTTTGTATATTGATAGTCATTTGACTGCATGTCACCTAATTTTCCAAAGCTAATGCCAGGTAGTAAGTCATATTGGTTCTATAGCGTGACTGTGCGTGGCTTATCTTTGCTGCAGTTATAGACTGAATTATCCACAACCTAATTGCTTTGGAGTAAGCTTAGGGATGCCACGCCATCACTGAAGTCCATGCAGTGTTTGCCTACTTGGAGTGAGCAAATTTTACTTACAGAAACTTTACTTATGGAAAACATAGCCTCACCTTCACATTTGAAGGGGTTGCTAATGAGGAATACTCTGAGAATGCTCATTTGTCCCAGACTAGCTTCTCTGAGCAACAAATACGGCTTTGTTTCGGTTTTTTCTTACCTTGTACAGACTCAAGATTTGATAAATTTTAGGCCCTTTCTCAGAAAGGACAGATGCTGGTGTCTTTCAGCAAATGCATTTCCTGTTGATGTTTTGTTGTCTTGTCACCATTTTTGTGGGACATGATTTTAGCGAACGCTGAGAGAACCAAACCCAAAAAAGCATTTCTTGTGAAAATGTTGCTGAAGACTTTGGACTTTTCCCTCCTCCTTTCTCTCCATGTTGATGCTATCCTTTAAGCAAAAGAACCAGCTGCGTATGTCTCTCTGATACCCGCTAAGGGTGAAGATGTTACAGCTGAGGAAAACAGCTTTCTTCCATCAGGGGACCGCCCTTTCATTTCACCCTTGTGTATTCAGCCCCTTAATTCCAGCCATGTGATCCCACCCTCTCCTGGGCATTCACTCAGGCTGTTCAGTTCATTATCCTGGCAGACAGCATTGTGCTTTTTGTTGGCCATGGTTTGGCAAGAGCAGGATTCTCCTGTGTTGCTGCACTCAGCAGCTTTCAGAGCTGCTGGCCCAAAGCAGGGATGCCTCGACCCGCACAAGCAGCAACCGCGTGGCGTCCACGCTGTCCTTTCATTCACCTTCCAGGAAAACCAGTGAAGACAAAATGCTGTTGGACTGGCACTTCAATGGGCTTGAGCTTAGAGTAAGCCGGGAAGTAGACTTAAAACAGAAATCAAACCGTGCAGGCTTTTTATTAGTCAACATGAAGAAGACAGAACAGCATTTTTTAGAAGTTAGCGCTAGTGGTACACTGCTGTGGCCTCTGCTATTGCTTATTTTGTTGTTGTTTTCTTTTTTTTTTCCCCCAAAGTAAATATGCCATTGTGTATTCTTTTTAAGTCAGCATTGTAAGGCTGAAGTTGTTGTCCATGTTGGCTTATGCCATTTACTGTTCCTGCTGTAGTGTATGTGGATCACTTCAGGGTTCTTGGCTCTTCATTTTCGGCCTTCATCTGCAGTCCTCCTCCTCAGGAGGAAAAAAAGAAGACAACTTTGGAGGTAACTGATAGAAAATCTGGTCTATTTTTTCCCTGAAGACTGGAGAGCAGTTAAAACTTGCAGGGCATGTTTTTCAGCTTGTAAAGATTAGAGAAGGGTGGATACTGATTCCTTTTACAAAGAACTTTTTTGCCCCAAGGCAATAGTCCTGCTTTCAAGTGAAGGATGCTCCAGCAAGGGGAGGCACAAACCAGTTGACACATCATCTTTTCTCCAAGAGAATACCAGGCAGCAGTAATGGGAAGGGAAATGAGGTATTCAACGAAACCGTGACTGGTTTGGGCCTACCACCATTTTTTCAATAGAACTTTCCTGCAGCAGCATATGGGTTGCTGAAGAATCTATCAGACTTTGCTAATGTAGATGAGGAGCATTCTTTCCAGCTCTTAAAAGTAAGATTTGATTTTTTGGGATATCTGTGTACAGAAATGCTATGCCTTTTCTTTCCAGTGAAGATTAACAGAATGTCAAATATAGTTCTGAGGAGTTACCTTGATGCATGAGCCTTGTGATAGGCTGGCACTGAAACCAGTTTAGCAGGGATGTGCTAAATGTGTGATGGAGGAAAACCTTAGTGTCAGGGTTCCTCTTGAGGGTTTTAGTTTGCCTGGCTTTATGTGGGAGTGGTTCAGTTTACAACAGAACAGCAAGCTGAGTAGAACCCTTCAGTATTTGCTGGCTGAGGAGTAGTGGTTTTTCATACAGGTTTTAGAGAATTCTTGAAATTGTAAATGTTTTTTACTTTTTCCCTTCTTTAAAGCTTGTTCTGCGTGTTTTGTTAGGGGAATAAAATCAACAAGACGCTGAAGTACAGGCATATGTGTAGCTGTAGTAATACAAAATATTGCAGGTGTTGAAATGTTTGTAAAGCTGCAACCATAATTCCTGGATATTTGCCTCCAGTTCAGCCCATGAAGGACAGCAGTACCAAGTTAAAACTGTGCACTAGGCAGATTGGAGTTGGGTTGAATTTTTCTGTTGTTCCTTCTTGGAAAACTGCTGTACATGTTACTTGCGCGGAAAACATTTTAATTTTGTAACCGTAGGTGGCTCTTGGGGATTTGAGACAAAGAAAGCTACACTGTGTTCACAACATGAAATTCCTTGGAAGACAGAGTTCTTGATCCAGGACTTGGATCACGTTCCAAACTTCTAACTCAAACCTGATTTTCTTCCTCTGGATGTTTGAAAACAGACCCATAGTTGTTACAGATCCATACACATCACTCTTCTTTCACGGGCAATATTGCCATTTGACTTCCTAAAATTATTTTCTGCGCCTCTTCAGATGCAGCTTCCTCCTTTTTGGATCCAGGTAGGTAGGAGTGCAGAAACTCCCCCTCCTTTGTGCTGATTCAATTTTAGTGTAAAATATTTGCTGACTTAGTTATTTGTCTGTTATCTCGCCCTTTGGTGTTACAATAGTCAACTTTCTCGAATCTGCGCTTTTTTCACCGTCATTATGTAACTTCAGTATGCCATCAAAACACTATAGACTTTTAACATGAAAAATGCAGTGAATGTTAGTCACTTCTCATTACCTTCTTGAACTTTTCTTGATGGGAAAGGAAGGTTCTTATCAAGAAAATCCCAACTGTAGCTTATAGCCGTCTGAGCAAGATATCTTTCTTCATCTAAAGGTGGCAGTGGGTGATTTTTTTCTAATTGTTTGATGTTAAATAAAATTTAGCAGGGTATTTCTTTCTAGTATTGTTCAGTTGAAAATAAATAATCAAAATAATGGATGCTTTACAGGAAAACAGCTGTTTAAAAATGCTTGGCTTTCAGCATCTGCCTCCCCTGTCCTCCAGCAGTCCCGAGGTCAGCAGCCAGGCCTCCTGCTTCCTCAAACACAGCCAGTGTCAAGCAGTGATCCTCATAAAAACAAAGCCTTCCTTGAAATGGGAGGTGTATTCTTGCTATGCAGCGCTGCAGTTGGTGCAGAGGTAGTGCTGTAATCTCTAAACCAAGAGCCAAGTGAGGAAGTTGAGAATTAACCCACATAGCTACACTGACTACTGTGCCTGTTTTGCATGGGCAGAGAGGTACCCTTAGCATGAGGAGGTACTTCTGTTACTACTAAATATAGATGGAAGAAAGAAAAAACTTTGTTTGCTGCTGTATTTACCTTGCTTAACTCCTTGTCCTTAGAGAGCAAGACATTTTCCACTAAGGCCAGCACCCTCCAACTCAGATTTGTTGTTTTGTGGATCGCTTTTGGATTATATTTACTATAACCTTCCATTCTGTTCTTTCCTATCTGCTGGGCTTTGTGTGGACAGAAGGTAGATGCAGTAATACCAAAACTAGGACTGTGCATAAACAGCATGTGGCATGGTTTGTGTGTCGTGGATTGCTGGAATAGCTCTGCACCAGTTCATCAACAATAATTTTTGCATATTAATATATCTGGGTGCATTAAACTGCATTGGCAGTTATCCTGCTCCTTCAGTTATTAATTTGTGAAATCTGTTTTGAGGAAGGGTAAAAACTTGTAGGCAGCATATGGTGTGATATTGGGGGGAAAGGACGGCTGCGGGTGTGAATTTGATTTTGTCAGTTTGGTGGGAGTACCTCTTGTTCTTTAAGGATGCCATCTGCACAGGATTCTCACTGCAAGTCTTATGCTTCTGTGCAGCTCATGCGAGATCTCACTGAGCTTTAAGTTTCACTGCTTTGAGGGAGGGCAAAGCGAATATTTTGTTCTGTGCTACCTTTTGAGGTGTTTAATTCTGTTGATAGGCTTTTTTCATTTGCCATCATGTTGCCATATAGACCTTTCGAAAGATGTATTTATAACTTAACCGGCCTCTAGAGGCTAGTTGTCATAAAGCTCCGCATCAGTCGTTCAGTAGTTCTGACAAACACAATTCTTCACTCACTGCTGTTTTTTTAACATGTTGAATGTCTGTTCTCCCTGAGCTTCCTGCAATTAGCAGATTATCATTCTTCTTGTGCTCTGATTCATGGGATGTTTATGTCTTAAACTTTGTGTTGGATGGTGTTTGAGACAGGGCAAGCTCCTCCCCGAGTATCATGGTTGCTTTAGAGGCTCCTCTGTGCCTTAATTCATTCAAATTCATTTAGCTCTGTGCATCTGAGTGTGCAAAGAGCACACTGCAGTTGTACGGGATCTGGTTTCATTGCTAAATCAAGGTATGTTATGTACTGCATGTACCTGTGGGTGACATCTTGTGTGGACGCAGGAAGTCACTCCAGCTCTTGATGTGACAGTACCTGCTGGGAGTGCATCGTATTTCATTTTGTCCTCCAGCTGACTGATCTTTTGGCGTCGTGGGGCTCAGATAATCAAAGGTACTACTGACTGTTAGAGCACTGTGTGATAATTTCTGGTGCCGTGTTTGAAAGACATTTTTCTTCTGTTGCATATTGTGACAACTTGGGGTCCAGATTGTATATCTTCATTCCTCAGTGTGCTTCTCTCCCTGCTAAGACATTGGATCAAGTCGAAGCACAACAGACAGAATTACTGTCTTGGCATATCAAGACCCACTGAAGAAATTCAGGGAAGTTTAGTGCAAGTTCTGCTGCAGAATTTAATGTCTTTTCTGTTTTACTCGTTTTGACTGAGAGAGTCAACTAGATGGAGGTGATTGCCACAAGTGAGTCTGTGCTGTATAGCTTTTTTATTTTTTTTAAGAGCGTGATGCATTGGTTTCTTGACACCTGAGATAAAAATAATTTTGTGATGCAGATGGTCAGTGAAAATGCTGAATACTATAAATGACAGGCATAAAAGCTATCATTTTTCTCAGGAAGAAGAAAGCCTTTATTTAGGGGTGGATTAAACTGTTTCACTAGTTTATTAAAAGGCCTTTGCCTGGCTTTAAGTTCAGATTATTCTTCTTCACGCTTAAAATACAAGGCAGCCATTGCAGCAACACAGCTTCACGTCCTAGCTAGCAGAATTTGAACCTGGAATACTGAAGTCACAGAGTATCTACAGGCCAGTGATATTGGAAGCAGCACACCCAAAGGCAAAGGATGGGAACTCGTCTGGGTTGTGGAGTACTTCTATTTTTTGGCATCATCCAATATGATGCATTGGTTCCAAGATGCACGTGTCATTAGTATAGAGAGTACCTTCTGTTCTGGGCATCTCTGGAATCAGTGTCTGGTTTGGAGTTTGTTTCATCTTCTGTGCAATAATAGTCCGAAATGCTTATTTTTTTTATGTGTTTGAGCATAAGTAAGTTGCTTGGTTGATCTGTGTGTGTGTGGAAACACCAACCCATCTTGTTGAGACGGAGCCTCTGGTAAACCCTCCTCGGTAGCCATTGTATTGAATCTCATCTTTGTTTGTTGCTGTTTATTCCCATATCGTTACTAGAAATTCTATGTTCAAATAAGCTACAAATCCATATCTACTCTGCTGAGCCGTGACTGCAGTTTTGTTCAAATATTACACCATTGCTTTTAATTGGAAGTACAGCATGATTCATGGCTGCTGCTGAGCTCCTATAGAACTGATTTATAGCACTGCTCATAAATGCAAACTTTTTCCTTGATCCACACGAGCGGATATGACACAAAGGAAATGAATTGAAGTACCAGATCCTGATGCTGACTGATTTTTGTATTATCCTCCGACTTTTTTCTTGCATTAATAAAATGAGTGAATGATACGCTGAGCCACAAATGCAAAAGCTCATATGCAAAATACCTATGTAGTCTAAAAATGGCGTTGGGAGTAGTTAGCAGCCCTGATTGTGGCAGCAGTGGTTCTCCATCCTTTCCTGGCAGCAGGGCAGTTAATTTTGCTTTCCAGAGCCCGTATGGTAGGAATATCAAATGCATGCATGAGGGCTGTGGCTTCAGACAGTTGCCTGCACTGAAGGTGTGTTGCAGCTGAGGCATTCTGGGGGCAGGAGGGCTGGCTGCCTCTGGAACTGACCCTTCCTGCGGCCCCTCCTGACTGCGGCCGTGGCTTTTTGGCCTGACCTCTGCTGAGCTGCTTGAACCTGCTTAAAGGGTCAAAACCTCATCACTGTCTGCAGGTGATGCAAGCCCTCTCAAGGTGAGACTGCTTTTTCTGACAAACTGGCGCATTAAACCATTTCACATTGGAGTCAAACAGGTGCCAGCTCGGTGCGGTGGGAGCATGCCCTTTGGCATCTCTAAGCTGTTAGATTGGGCGAGCTGTCAGGTGAAAATGCCCTCGCCTTCCCCGCCTTGTCAGAGGTGGTTCCTGTGTTTTGTGTCGCGCTGTAATATTCATCCGGATATCTGAACAGTCAAATGAAAAGGTGGAGGGGTCACTTCATGCCTTCTCTGGGTCTGGGTTAGGTGTACGAGGCCGTTCCTGACAGCTGAGAGAGCTGCTTCGGGAACAGCTCCAACTGCAGGGAGTCCCGGTCTCCCCTGTTGCAATGTTTTCTAACTGTGAGACAATTATTTTTAATATCTAATTAAATTTCGCTTCTTGTGAGCACAGTCTTTTTTTATTATAGCTTGGGTAGGCCACAAGAGTTAATTACAGTCCTCTTTGCAGTTGCCTTTCACGTATTTGAAAACTGTCAGCCTGTCTGTTCCTCCATCAGCGCTATCTTTTTAATTAACTAACTCAACCAGTGGGTTCTTCAGTTATTTCTCAAGTCTCATGTATTAATTTCATGCAGATTTTCTCTCCTGTTCTTGCCTTCTCCTCGAGTTGAATAGAGCTCAATTCCAGGCATCATCAGCGGGGGCCTTACTGTCAGCAGGGCAGGGTAGCTGCCTCTCAGGCCTTGTCAGAAGCTTGTTGAGTTTCAGAGCATACCATTTGTCTCCTCTCTGCAGCACAGTGTTATGTCACTTAGACTGGGTTGCTGTAATACTGTTGCTGCTTATTTTCCATTTGTGAACTTAAATTTTTCTTGTTTCCTACACCGTATTTTTAAATTGAATTTAATTAATTTTCTCATAGATTCTGCGGTATATCAAGTTGCTTTTGAATTACTGTTCTGTCTTCCAATTACATTTAAACTACTTTGATGTAGTGTATTGCTTCTATAAGTCTATTTTATGTGGTTTTATTTTGACGCTGTTAAATAAAAATGCCGAATGCAATCAGTGCAGTCAGGAGGGGCAGGAGCTGCTCTGGCTGTAATTAAATTCAGCTTTGCTGCAGAGCATAGCACAGACACCACAACCATTGCTGTGGGTGTGTCTGGACAACTTAATGCAGGTAGGCTGTGACTTGCTGGTAACTGTTCATGTTTTTCGAACCTTTTAAGGGGGGAAAATGTGGAAACATTAACTCTTGAATGGCATTCCTCCCACAGCATAAAAAGGGATGAATCGGGAAGGTCTGCATGAATGTTGAGGTCACTATGGAGCTGTCCGGTTGCGCTGAAATGTGCCTGAAGTCACTGCCAAAAGACTTTGGGTTGTCATGTGAACCTGAATGAAGTGCCTGAGCATGCGTTTCAGTGCTGCTCCTATGTCCTAACGCTGAATGGGAAATCTTTCTTACAGTGAAACTGGCAAATACAAACTGACACGTTGCTCACGTGTGTTGTGTTTCTTCCTATTGTGCTTGAACCGTTTGGCGATCTGAAAGGTGAGGAAGTGCCTCTCTATCTAAAAGCAAAACGACTCTTGGCCAGCACCTTACAAACAAAGCCAACAACGACAAAGAAACAACCAGGGGGGAAAAAACCCAACTCTGAACTGTGGAACACCTTGCGAAGGTTGCAGCTTTGGTGCATGGGATGTACTTCCTGGTGTGTTTTTTGTTGTGTGTTTTCGTTGGTTGGGGTTTTTTTTTTTTGAGTTGTTATTTACTCAGCTGTAGGAGGAGTCATCTTTGGTTAATCCCTGGTAATTAATCAACCAACCCTTCCTTTTCTCTGAGTAGTTCTGGTAATAGGTAAAGAGACGCATAAGGAGGATGAATTCCACGTGCTGTACAGCAGTGACATATCGAAACAGAACTTTGCAGGTTGAGTGATGCGTCCGTCTAAATAGTCTCTGTCTTCTGGTGCAGGTGGTACGTGCAAGGAGGAATACTCCATTCAACTTCAACAATTAATGATTTTGCTGTATGTGTGCTGTTCATGGCATAGCATTCTCTCCTCCAGTGTACCATCTCTTGGAGCTGGACTCCAGGATTCTCTGTTGGAAACGAACTCAAGGACAGTTTATTTCTATACACATAAGCAAACTTTTTTTTTTCTAGTGAGTAATTTATTTCAAAAGAATTGAAAAATATACAGTGATCTGAAATCCTCTTGCCAGAAATTGGAAGTTTAAAGATGGGTTTTCATTTAGAATGCAAATGCTGTTTTTCCTAAGAGGTTCCTTTTTCTCCAGAAAGCCTTTTCTGACATGATTGTCTTTCTGTCTCCGTAGGTGTGGGTAAACTTGTGATTTACGGCACAATTCATAATGCGGCAGAAACAATAAGTCTTCTAGTTAATTTTCTCTTTATTAGCAGTAGTTGTTCTTCATAGTCTTACACTGTCTGGTTCTGTTCTTAAGCTGTTTTCAAATTAAAGCAAATCACGAGTGTCATCGGTGAGTTTGTAAAACACTTGAACAAAACTGTTCTAATTTGACTCCGTTTGTGCTGCTGCATGGGTTCCAGGCAGGAACTGAGAAAGGATGCTTCAGCTGAAGTACTGTGGAATAAATTCACTGAAACTTCATGGTTTTTTTTGATTCCTCACGTGACCACTAGTGGCACAGAACATCACGCTTCATACTGTGTAGGCTTCTCTAGTTTCATTTATTTGCATACTGCTGCTCTCTGAAATGAGTGGAATTTTTTTTCTTTCAAAAGAGGTTATCTTTTGAGAATAATTGCTGTCACTAACCCCATTAGCAGGAGCTATGCTGCTTCTGGCATGCGAGTGGAGTGATGTTGTGCTGGCTGTTTGGGACCCATGTTTGTAACAGCTGCGTTCTGGAAATGTGCGGTCTGGTTTGTACCTGGGAGCTGAGAGGTTTAGGTTTTTTCCCCTCTTTAGGTACTAAGAAGTAGGGCAGCTCTCCCTTGAGAGACATTTTCAGAAAGATGCACTATAAATATGTTCTTGCTGCATGAACATAAGATGGAAAAACAAACTTTAAAAAAAAAAAAATGTTTATAGCTGTGCTGCCCTGTATTTCCAAGGGTTATGTTGAACTCGCTTCCTCTAAATATTTTAGTGAGCACTTCTTAAGCTTGCACCGACTTCTGATATGATTTGATGGAGCTTCAGGGAACCACTGATGCCAGATGGGGGACTGGGAGGGTTGAGGTTGGAGACAGAAAATAGCTCGATGGTGGTGCTGACCTGCGCGTAATGTACAGAGGGTCTCGAGCTGCTTGTGCTGAGCAGTTTCCCCATTCGTGTCTCAGTTGCGGTATATATTGACCCATGTTTTTGCTTCCAGAATCTTCATTCAAATAAAACACAGGTTTCTGCGGTGATATTTGTTCAGACTGGTTTATCTGCTCTTCTTCCAGCACCAATCCCAGCTTTTGAGGCGAACCTCTTTGGAGGGGCGAGTTAAACACCTGATTGGTTTTCAGTTGTTTGTGTTCATGTGTGGTCCTCTCATTTCCACTTCCCAGTGCCCCCCGCCCCCTAAGAGAAGTGGAATTTCCTTATCTTGTGTTGGTGTTTTCATCTCACCTGCGTGGGTGGACTTGCAGAACTGGTGTTCTAGATGTTCCCGCATCACAACGGCGCACTTGCCCAGCGTTGCAGATCAATTGCTTTGAGCAGCTGAAAAACCAAAAACCGTTACTGGAAGAAGATGGAGGAGCTGAAGGTGACAAAGGTAAGCCTGCTGTTCAGAACCCAGCTTTGAGAGCGAGTGTAAAAGGAAATTCCTACTCAGGATTAGCTGTGCTCAGGGCATTGCAGAAGCAGATTTCCTGCTGCTTTGTTTTCACCCTGCCTGTTCAGCATGTGACAGAATGGAAATAGTGGTCATACACAATGCATGGTGATTATGGCCAAGTATTTTTTTTGTTAATACCAAGCAGGATAATTTCGTCTTGATAGAAGTATTCATTTATTTCCAGTACTTACATTTTTATTAGTAAAGTTAAGAAGAAAGTAGCGCCTTTATGCAAAATAGGATTACTGCAAGAGCACGCATCTGTGTTCAGAGTTGAGGTATTTCACTGGTTGCTCTTGCTTGTTCCAAAAGCAGTTCACTGAAATCAGATGAAGTTACTACATCTGTACAGTACAGTACTACTACTGAAGAGCACAGCAGAAATCTACGGTGTACCACAGCCTTATAACTAGAGTTAGATCGGCTGGGAATCCTTGGCATTAGCCCACCCTCTGGACAAGTTCTGTCAAGTGATTAGATACTGGTGGAGACTACTGATGTTCATAATACTAAGAGTAGACTGCCACATTTAAGCTTTTGACGCTTATTTTTCCCTTAATTTATGACCCTTACGTTTCAGTGCTGTTTCTTCCAGTTAAATATTGCCAGACTTTATTAATGGAGAGGGTGTGGCAGACACAACTCATTTACTTTCTGAATATTGCATTGACCGGAGTGCTGTGTGGTCTTTGGTTTTTAGCTGCTTCTCTCCAATAAAACTCCTTTTCCATAAGAGTTCCATACGAGAGAATGTGTTGATCTAAGTTCATTTAGCTCTTCAGTTCATGTGCATCGAAATTTGATGCTTTTAGGATGCTCCAGTTAGTTATGCAGTAGCTTAGCTGTAGTTCAGTGTGTTGTTCCATTTCAGATGTCAGTCTGAGAGACAGTGTAGCAGCTGCAGTCATTGCTGCCTCAAGGAGCAGTACTGTCATGTATGCTCCTTTACCTTTTTCCAGTCAAGTAAATTCTCATGTTTTGCTACATTCACCATTTTCTTATTTTTATAAGGGTTTGGGGTATTCACATTTCAGCCTTGTCTGTTTTGCAGGTTGTTTTGTGTTGGTTCATTCGAGTGATGCCATAGCATAAGAAGCACTCCTTTGTAACCTGTGGAAAACTGACAGCGAAGACCAAGCAACAGTGAAGCAAGAGAGCCCGCAGAGTTGTATCTGAGTCATCTGGTGGAAGCTTTGAGGAAGATTGATTCTTCTTGTGGTCACAGGGAAACGAGGTCCAGCCACAGGCATGTAATAAATGATGTTTAATAAATGATTCCAAAAAGCTGCCTTTATGTGTTTGCTTTTACTTGTGATTTTTCTACTAGATACCAAGGAGGAAAAAAAAAAAAATAGGGTGAATCTCCAGATGGACTTGCTGGTTTCCCACTTGTTTTCTATGCTGCACAGGCTGACTTTGAATGATGCTGCTAACCAGGGGGACCAAGTCTTCCAGGGACAAATAGGGAGAGAGTTTTCTGCTCAAAATACCCCAGTGCATCTCGAGCATGTCCAGGGAGCCTCACAAGCATCTGTTGACACAGATTGGTTTAAATGAAAACAGTAAGTTTTAAATAGATAATAAAGGGGAGAGGTAGGCAGGAGATACCGACTAAACGTTTCTCTTCTTGCTCAGCATGGACACCTTCCTGCTCAATATTGTTTGCAGAGATGTGTAGACTGGGGGTTGACATAGCACCATGTACTGAGCTGCAGCATCGCACTATATTTCAGGCTGCTACACCAAATTAACTATTTAACACTTCGTTAATGTTGTGCACACATTTGTTGCCTCCCAGCGTGAAAATAAAGCAAATGATTGCAGTGAGCTTTCTGCCCAGTAGAAGTTACTACAATATACATGAGGAACTTTGTCCTGCACTGTGAATAAACAGAAGCACCAGGAAGCTGTTGGAAGGAGGGCGGTGTTTCAGTAGATACGGAAATTTCAGAGGGCTCTGTATCCATCACCTGCAGCTCAGTGTGCAGCTCCAGCTGATGTAGTGCTGTTTCTCCGTGGTAACATAGCAACTGGACCACACCTCCTCCTGCTGAAAGATGCTAAAGAGCCCTTTGAGCACTGTCTGGTGTACTGCAAGGGAACTGCACCATTTTTAATCAGCACACCATTGCCAGCTGATACTTCTTTTTTTTTTTTTTCCTGTAGAATGACATGGGAATTCTTTGTTCTCTATCAAGTAATTCGTTTTTTTCATTCATGGTTTATATGGTAATCCTGTTTATATCGCAAAAGAGGACCATGTTCATTTTAAGTTATAGCAGAATTGTGTGCGTATGTCAGTGCATTTTTTTTCGTGTTTCAAAGTAAACTTTTGATTAAAAAATAAGCATTCTTGTCCACCTGATGATCTTGGTTAGCCCTGCTGTATGGTGGCAGTATGTTAACGTTTTGGAAGAGTACTCAAGGACTTGAGCATGTTTTTCTTCTCGCTTAGACTTTGCAAATGACTGAAAGCTTTCCCCACTCCTAACCTCTCTTCTGTTGTGCAACAAAAGAGCGTTCCTTTAAGCACCTTGGTTTCCAAGCACAAGAAATCGTCTCTGGGCGTTACTGAACGTTTGACTTAAGGTGTGATGAATCCTCTTATGCCAAATTGACTTTTGTGATGTGTGCTGTAGATGAATATTTGATGTAGCTAAAACACGTGAGTGGAACTAGCACTGCTCAGAGTGTCTCTTGAAGGTTGTTCTGTTCAGATCTCAGGTTTTAAACAAAAAGGAGGAAGCACTGAGTCTGTATTGGATGTCACAGCCTGGCTTTTTGTTTTGCTTATATTGAGGCTGTTTCCTTTGCTGCCTGCCTTAGGAAGATGTTTGTTATGTTTTAACAGTACAAAAAACCTTACTTTGACTTTGTGACCTGCATGTGGGAAAGCCTTTTAAATGATCTGCAAACGAACTGATTAATGTTTCGTACTGTAGTGGTTTATCAGTTGCCTTTGGGTACAAGCTTGAGGAGGGAGTGCATTTTGGTGATATTTGGAAAAACAGCCTCTGCAAAAATAACGCTGTTGGTGTTGCTGTACTTTGAGTTTTACGTTCCTCTGAGAACTTAAAGCAAAAAAAAAAAAAAAAAAAAAACACCCAAAAAACAAATCATAGTGTGGTTGAGAAAGCTTGTGACTTGAGTACATCAAAACCAATAGCCTACCTAAACACAAAGCTGTGTACTTGGAGCAACGCGTGCATAGTAAATCTGTTGACACTGCTCTGAAAATGGTATAAAAATGCAAATAATTTAAATGTACTATTTCTTAAATACAATAATGCTTATGCGTCCCCTCCCCCTTCTGTCTTTATAGGTCTACGAGGGCTAATCAATCTTGGGAACACATGTTTTATGAACTGTATTGTCCAGGCACTTACCCACACTCCACTGCTGCGAGATTTCTTCCTCTCCGACAGGCACAAATGTGAAATGCAAAGCCCCAGCTCATGTCTGGTCTGTGAAATGTCTACGCTTTTTCAGGAGGTGAGTGCTGTTTGCTGCAATAGCATCCCCTTTCCGCAGATGTTGGCTGTTTTGTATCCCAAAAGGGATTGTGTTCTATTTGCAAATGTAAAAGGAATGCAAATTCTGCTTCCTCTTGAGGTCGCAAATCAGAGCAGTAAAGACTGAATCCCGCTGTCAAAAATACCTGACTGTTGAAAATAAAACTCTTGGCCTTTGAAGACTTGTGCTAAAGTCACCGTTGTTTAGGCAGTGCTGGTATTGGACGCAATGCAGTGCTGCCTGCTTTTCTGAGACTGACGTGCAGTTGTTTATCTTACAGCTGAATGTGTGTGTTAATTAAGTGTGCAAGTTGTAACTGGAAAATATGGCACAGGCTCTTCAGGAGATAATGGGAATAAGAATAAAGCAATATATGGCCTTGTGGATTGAGGAACTGGGTTATGTAGGTTTGTATGAATATTTTACCGACGCTGATTCTGTGCTTCCTGTCAGAGAAAACCCTCTTTGCTGTCATCTCTTACATGGAAACATGTTAATGGCTGGGAGGATGTAGGAAGGTACCTTGTTTGTACCTTGCTTATACAAGCAGCAGTTCTCTTGCTTTCTCACTCAGGTGACCAGCTTTGCAACATGCCTTTCCCTAAGTCTAATCTGTGCTGCTTGTGACGGGCACGTTCTTGTCATTGGTTGATAGCAGATGAGCTTTGCTGTCTTATTTAATTTAGGGCTATATGGCTAAATGTAAGCTTCGAGTTTTAAAAGGAGATGCTGTTAAAAATGAGCACGCACACACGCACACTCCAGCCTTGTGCCTTTCCTGCAGTGACAGATCAGCTTTCTTGGTAAGCAGAGCAAAACACAGGGCAATGGTAAGTGCTGGTACAAAGTATTTAAAGTAGCTGGAGGTGTCTGTGCTCAGCAGCTCAGTTCAGGTGAGTTCAGCATACGTGGAAGGTGAAGTCCCCCTAAGCCTTTCCAGTTTAAAGTTGCTTTATAATCATACTCAGCACTCACGGCAGCTTGTAACTTTTCATGCTGCTTATCAGTCATTAGCTGCATATTATCCTTGTTTTTGGATTGATTTTTCAATTATTCCTAAGTCTGTCTGGAGAGAAGGTTAAAAAAAACAACAAAAGGCAGACATAGCAATAGGTAGCAGCTTACAGCATTATTCAGACCAGATGTGCAGTGAAATGGGGAAATATCACTAGACAAAAAAAAAAGTATAGAAATAGTTCCTGTAGACTGATAATGTAGAAACGTATTTGCTTATTAAAGAGGAAAAAAAAATACTATGATCTTCCATCAGATTGTTGTTTAAAGTCTAATTCTGATTAAATTGGCCACATTCTGTTTATACACGTGCATTTTAAGGAAAAGAATCCCTTGGGGAAGGAGGAAGTGAGTGTGGCATTACAGATGGAGTGGCTGGAGGAAGGATCAGCGCTGCCTGAGCACTGGTGTGTGTTTCCTTTCCTGTACGCTGAGCCCTGCTGATGGCCTAAGATGCTTTTGCTAGACCGTGTACAAGCATGTAATAAAGAATGGGCAGTTACCATAATGGGGCTTAAGTGCAGAGTTCTCATTAAATTTAACTGTAATCAAGCTTAATTTCGCACACATCTTTGGGAATCTCAGCCTTCCTTTTCCCCAGTCAAAATTCATGCCTATACTTGCATCAGTTCTAATAATTGATGTTCTGTAAGATGCGTGTGGATGAGCGGAGAACCACCCCTGATTTTAGACTGTGGGAATAGCAGTGCAATATTCTGTACCTCTATTTCAGTTAAGTGCTGTGGGAGGAGAACTAAAGGTGACTCCTTGAAGTAAAACTAGCACTTAGCCCTCCACGAACAAAACTGTTGTGTCGCATCCAACTTCACTGATTTTAACATGGAAACAGTAATAATAACGCATTGTGTTTATAGCTCTCTGAGCACTCATAGTAAATTTCTGTTTCCCAGTCAGTGGAATTTCTGCACCTGCAGAATTAGAACAGGTATCTTACAGTCCTGGTATGATTATCTTTCACATCCCAAATATATGGTGTAGCATTCTTCATTGTAACTATTGCATCTCTGCAGAGATAAGGCCTGAATGAAGGACAGCCAGCTAGCAGAGATCTCAGTGCTGTCATTCTTAAGAATTCCTTTGTAATTGAATTACCAGGGAAAGTTTAGTTCAGGTTCTGTCTTGTTTTTATGAAGCTTTCCCACCAGGATTAACGGATGCAGTTATCCCAAGGCATCTTACCCAGTGACAGACGATGGGGGCAAGGGTTCATTTCATCTCCCCTCCGCCCTTTCTTTTTGTGAAGGTGTGATCTTAGGCAAATGGAATGCCAGGGGATCTGGAGGATGCATGCAAGTAAGAATTCTTGTGGAGAAAGAGACCAGTTTGAACATTAAGTGAAACTTACTATATGTAAATTAACAAATTTTGCTCTTCTGCTGTTCAAACAGAAAATGAATTCCCCCCCCTTTTTTTTTAAAGATCACTTAGTCATATAGGTTATATCAGTGATTTCTCTGTGATAAGTAGGAAGCTATAAAATTCTTCCACCTTGAAGTAGGTTGGTGGTGAGTGTCAGTTCTCCAAACTGACAAGTTGACAAACTGACAGCTGTACTCTTTTACCTACTGGTATTCGTGTTTTAGTTTTGCTGTGCCAACAAAGGTTCAGTGCAGGATGGTCCACACGCCAAGGTTTAGGTAAGTTCACCTGCAGAAGAACTGCTCAGTGTGTTAGGATGAGTGGGTCAGTGTTCTCTGACCGGAATAGCAACAATACCTGGGAATACAGCAGAATGCAACGCGTCCACTCAGAAATGTAAAGAACAAAGCTGCCTTTGTTCCCATCATTAGTCATCCCCACCAGCCTGTCGAAGTGCCCTGCACAACTATGTGGAGAGGTGAGAAGTGAGGACAAAGAGGAAAAAGAATGAGATGATGTATGATTTTGATATCTTAAGATTGCACAGGGTTGAAATAATAGCTTGTATTTAAAATAAGTTACAACAGAAGTATGAAGTAGAAAAAGTAGTTAGGACCCTCATTGTAGCCAGAGACCTTGCACGTTGTAAGGGAAAATGCAAATTTGGGGCCTATTTAGTAAAATCTCATCTCTGAAACAAGTACAGAAAATACCCAGTGCCTGAAGGTGCAGCTGCTTGTCTGGTTCCTTGAAGCATTACTTTTTGTTGGGAAACCTCCATAGGTGTTCTTGTATTCTGAGAGATGTTACCCACTCTTTATCCACTGTAAATTTTCTGTACATTTAAAGTCTTTTGAGAATCAATTTCTGAGAGGAGGTTTTAGCTTTTTCAAATTGGATTGGAGCCTGGGCTGGGATTTGTGCCTGTAAATTCTTGATTACCAAGGCAGGGAAGTATTCAGACACATCATCTGAATACACATCATCAGACATCGTCGGATGTGTCTGTTCACAGAACCGGGGAACATCCTTGTGTTTTTGGCAGGGGGAGGAGAAAGGAATACAGATGCTTTTATTTTTTTCTCCCCACCCTGACCAGTATTGATATATTTTTGATAGCAATAACGCAAAATACAAAGCCTAGAATCCTCCAAGTATTTAAGTGGGACAGAAAGACACTGTTACTCGAGTTGTGTGTACGAATGGGGACACCGGCTCGTGTTCTAACCCAGAACAGCAATTAAATAGTGTCTTAACAATCATTTTCAAGTTGCTTGAAGTAATTCTCTTTGAAATAAATAACCAATACTGCTGGATTGAAAACATTTTCAAAGAGAAAAGTATTTTAAATTCTGCTTGGAAGAATTGTGCCACTGAAGTCTTCTAGAGGTGACTTACAAAGACAACGATTTATGTTTGCACAGTTAATGAAAAGCTTTGTGTAATGATGAATAAATAAGGCTTTAAATTGACTTTTCCTTCTGCTTTTTTTCTTTTTCGTGTATTGGAGCAGTGCTGATAGGTCGGTCTTTCCAGCAGCAAGGAAATGGCAGAGTTGGGATGGATGTTTTATACATTCCTGTTAAAATATTGCTGCTGAACACGCTCAGATCCTTTTGGTTTATTTTTTGGTGTATTAGAGTAGGGAGGCTTTCCCTACTCCTGCATATGTGTATGGTCATCAGAGTTTTTCCTAGTTGTGTTTCTAGTTTCTGTGTGATAATAACCAATAATGCAATAAAGCTTCCTGTTAGGTTCTTCTAATCCTAATGAAGCACTAGAGAATGTAAAATCTGCTGGCAGGTCTCGTGTCTGCAGCCGAGTAATTACGGAGAGTGCTGCTGGTGAAAATGACCGGCAGGCTCTGGGACTAATTGTAAGGAGTGACAGAACAGAGAAGTTTTATTGCTGCAGTTCCCCGAATTACGTTGAGCAGCAGCTGCGTCAGCAGATTTCAATTACCACACCACTGCTCCAGTCCCTCGGTGTCATACTTGTTGGCATCCCAGTTGACTATTGATGTTTTTATTTATAGAAACACTTTGTGGTGTTTGGCTGCAGAGGTATATCTTCTTCTTTGGAAAAAGTGGAGCTCATGATAATTTAAAAAAAAATAATAATCTTTTTAGGGAAATGCACTAAAACACGACACTGTGACTAGATGAGCAAGTTCTGGCACCTTTTGCCCTCAGAAGACAATCTGTGTGTATAGCACAAGGCCGGTGCTTGCACCTGTAGGAAATGCTCAGGCTGGGAAAGGAAGCCTGCATTTCCAGTAAGAGCAAGCAATGACAGACTTGCTGGGTTTTTTAACCTTACTTTTGTTGTGTGCATTTGGTGCTTGCTGTGTTCTGTGTTTGGGAAGAGGAACTAAAAATAAATGTCTGTAAGTTTGATAGGATCGTGGCAAAATGTGATCGTGGTGTTGCAGGCACCCTTTACTGGCAAATAGCTTTTTAAAGGTCAGGGAAGGTGAAAGGCGTTACGAATTTCCACTTGTCAAAAATATTACCCTTAAATACTTCCTTTTTTAACCTTCCTCAGTAAAATACCAGTTGGATCAATACATGTTGGTGCATTGCCATGGGGAAACTTGCCTTTGCGGTTACTCTGTCCTCATCAGGCTGCAAACCGGTGTTTCCAAATCCAGATGGAGCCTGACGCCCAGCTGAACAAGCTCTTCTGGGCTTTTCCTGATGCTCTGCTGGGGCTCCACCGGCTTCTGTCTTGCTTTTGGGGCCAGTACCACGGTGCAGGAGTTCTTGAACAAACACAGAAGCCATCTTGCTCAGGGAGGGCTGCTAAAGCTTTAGCCTCAGGCTGGGGATGCCAGAGTTGGCATCAGCAGTGAGGAAAAGGTGATGGCAGACTCTGAAAGATGAGATGAAAGGAGTTGCAGCAGTAGCACTTGGATGAAATAGAGAGGGGTAAGGAAGGAGCTGAACCTCAACCCAGGAGAGCAGAGACCATTACTGGTTTGGGTTTGTTTTGTTTTAAGTGGAACCTGGCAGGTTTTTCAGAAAGAACTGAAACCCAGCAAACACACAAATTTCTCTTTCAATAAAAGTCATTGGTACCAGGTTGTTTGAGTCTTCTGTCCCTCTTTTGTTAATGCTAATCCACTGCTGAATGAAGGAAACTTCTCAATTCTGAGATTATTTCTTCAGTAGCCTGTGATTAAAAGCTGTCTTTTTCATTATTAAGACCATCGCAGTTAAATGATTTAAGTTTATTTGACTAATTGCACTCAAATATTTTAATAATTAAATGCATTAAGGCTGTGTAACTTGTTAACAGTCATGTCCTTTTCTTTGCTTTGAGCAGTTTTACTCTGGGCACCGATCTCCTCACATTCCATATAGGTTATTGCACCTGGTATGGACGCATGCACGGCATTTAGCAGGGTACGAGCAACAAGATGCACACGAGTTCCTCATTGCTGCATTAGATGTGCTACACAGACACTGCAAAGGTAAGGCTTGTGCCGAGTCTTCAGTCAACAGGGAATGTTGGATCAGAAGGAGGTAGAACAAAGCTTATCTTCCAGTAAAGCAGTCTTAGCCAGTTCCTTTTAAAATGTTTGATAGACTTAAAGGAGAAGACTATTCCCGCTGCCAAAATTTCCTAGTTAGAAGCAGACAAGTCTTTACGTTGGTTTGAATCGCCATCATGTTCTTCTCTTACTGGCTGGGAGATGGTCTTTTCAAATGGCAATTGATGGAGAATTCTGTGTATACCTGAGGTAGTGTGTCATCAGTGATGAAAAGAACATAGGGGAGGCTGAGGCTGTTTTGCTTAAATAATATTCTGCTGTATCATGTTGCCCTATTGCTTATAGAAAAGTGAATAAGAAAAAAGTATTTTTGATACTGTGTTTATTAGTACCTCTACAAAATACATAATTGCACAATGCAGTAAAAAATACTCAGTGACCTGCTTCTAGGAGTGAATTGTCTAGGATGTAAATCAATGGATTGGTAATATTGCATGGAATTCTGTATTTTATGTTTGTTAATTGGATAAAATTTAAACTGAGAATTCTTTGATTTGTCGATGTTTGATCTAGTTTGATTCTCTTACTTGCCCAGACATTTCTACTATGCTTGTAAGGGAAGATAGCAGAGTTGATGCTAACAAAACAAAACAATTCCTTTGTCACTAAAAATAAGCCTTAAAGCACTCAAATTTCCTCTAGTGCTCTTAGAAAAAGCACTTAGAAGTTGTGTGGCTTGTCAGAGGACTATAAGAAAGAAGGCTGCTACTGCTTCCTTGAAACGTTTTGAAGTCTTGCTTTTATCTTTGAGAGAGCCTTGCACGGTAGCAGGCGTGCTTGTTCAGTTTCATAATAGGTGTCCTTCAAAAGGGTCTTCTCCAGAGCTAATGCTTCCAAGGAAAGGTGTCCGTAGAGCAGTCCTTTTGTAACATACATGTCAGTCATCTGGCAATCACTAACAGAAATTCAGTGAGCTGAATGGAATGAGAGTTGAAATGCTATAAGGAATAGTGTATCCAAATACTCATCTCTTTCTCGCTTTGTATTAACAGTGAAGACAACTCAGCTGCAAACAGAAATATTTTCTTGTTGCCGTAACATTTCTGAACCGTTGGCCTAACAAATTTTGAAGCTTTTTCACCTTCTCTGATACAAAGCGATGCTTATATTTCTTGTATGCTTCAAGATCAGTTTGTGAAGGAGTAGTATTTTCTTAGAATTGAAAAGAAAGAACTTGCAAGCATAAATGTCCCTGCACGCTGGCAACTGTAAATATCCCTGAAACTGAGAAATAACCTGGAAAGAGTTTGTTTTTTCTTACACGTGTTTTGGCTTTAAATGAAGAATCTCTGGAATTCCCAACGAAACGGAGCTTTCTCAGCTGTGTCTTCACTCTTGGTTCTGTTTGGCCTCTGTGGTCCAAATGAAACTGAAGCTGTGAAGAAGATCTGTACGACACCCTGGCTGGAAAGGGCATGGGCATGTGCGTGGATTCTTCTACATTTGGTTGGAGGTCTCAGATTTGTTGGCAGCACACAGTTCTGTAGTGCTTTGAGTGAGCTCGAACTAGGTTTCTGAATCCTTAGTACTGAGCTTTTGTGGCTTGTGGGTACCACTGGCATTCAATGTAAGGACTGAAGTTCAGTTATTTAATTAAAATCCTTAAGTTTGAGCTATTTGCATGAACGTAACTGAATTGTTACGGTGCTGCCGGTGGGAAGGTGTTGTCATGAGATCCTTGACGTCTGTACGCCCAGGTTTTAGAACATCTGCTTCTGAAGAACTGGAGAGAGACTTGTATTAAACCATGGTAAATAATCTATGCCACATCAAAGCCATTTAAAAAAAGTGGTCGAGCAGTTGTGTGGGAACCAAACCAGTTCATGTAAACCTGAATTTCAAGTATGGTCACAGTAAGGCACCTTTGGAACGGGCTGGTTATTTAGCTGTGCAGTGAGGCTGCTTGCCCACTGACGTACTTAGGCATGCAGACAGACACACATGTAAAATACTCATGTGAAAACATATTCATAAGAATACATCCTAAAGCTACAATAAGCAAATAATGCTTTTCCCCCAGTATTAAAGATCTGTTTTAAAGAAATAAAAAACTTTTCAAGTTTACACTTCACAGTAATCAAGTTCTGCAATTAGAATGCAATGAACAAAAATACTGTCATGGGGAGGAAAATTTTGTTGAAAAGCCCCATCTTCTGGACATCATCCATGATCACCACAGTTCATAAGTAAATCAAAGTGTTCCTTATGTTAAGAAGGATGAATACCCCATGATGCTTCTTTGGCTGATGCCAGTCATCACTTTTCCACTCTGTTTACTTTGCTTTCTAGGAAGTGCTTTAATGCAATTCAGAGAATGCTGTGAATTCTCATTATTGATCTGTGATTACATAAATTTGGAAAAAGCGATTTTGTTGTGCGTTAAAAGATAAGTTTTGTAATGCTGCATCCTGCCAAGCACAAAATGATCTGCCCTGAAATTCGTGTATGGGCCGGCCCAAGTAGTCACAAGGAAAGTTGTATTCAGTTCATATGTGAATTGACTGGGGTCCTCGTCTGCCCTTTGCTTGGCCAGCCCTTCCATTTCAAGAGGAATGTGAGGGCCAGAGAGCAGACTTCATTGTCTCTGTCTAACATAGATGCAAAGGTATGTGCACCCTTTAAAACTGATAGGAATCTTCTTTCTTATTCTTTTTTTTTAATGGTGATTGAGTAAATACTTGGTTTTAATTAATTTTAGTGAAATTGTGAAGCTCAGGATTCCTGCTTGATCGCCCACGTAAACCACATCTGGGAGGTGATAGCTCTCCTGTGCTAGCACAGCTGTGCTGAGCCCGTTCTGATTGCCAGCAGGGCTGCTCTGTGCTGCTGCAGTGATACCAGATATGTCTGAAGGAAAAGGAATTGAGTGTAGTGCTTCTGCATCACTATTTCTCATTTCAACTGCTGGAAAAGGATGGGTTAACTGAAAAGTAGTGTTTTGGTGAGGGGGGAAAAAAAGGCTAAGCTGTTAATTCCTCCTTTCTCTACCATTAACCAGACTGTGCACGCAGTCTGTTCTTAAAAGCATCCTCCAAGTAAAAGTGCAAGAGGTTGTTTCAGTCTGAATTATTCTTCCAGCATTTCTACTGAAAGGTGCTGGTCGAGTTGTGCCTACACCTTCTGCAGTTCCATCTCCCTGGCTGGTTTTATAGCACTCAGAGTTCTGCAGTGCTATTGTAAGATGGCATTTGTGGTCCTGCTCCCCGCAAAAGCTTCAAAATGACATTCAGAGCTCACTCTGCAGTCACGTATTGGTCTCTTTGCCAGAGTGATGCTATGAAAAGCTTGGCCGTGTAGGTGATGGCCACCTTCTTTGTATTGAAGCCTAATCACTCACCTGGACTTTGGCATATGTTGACTTTGATCTTTCAAAGCACAGCAACTTTGATGTTCAGTATCTGAATTTGTTTGGAATATAGAAGATGCTGAAATGATCAGGCATTGATCTGTTGCTTCCTGCATGCGTTCTTAGGGTGTTCAGTGCATGACACACAATGGATAACCTGCTCTTAGTGTGGGATCCTCCAGGAGTCCCAGGCTTCCTCATTTGTTAGAGGAGTGTCATGTAGGGCTGTGTCTGCCCACCCGTATAGTGTAAGGTCAGCTGTTAGCCAGTATGGCAAGCAAGCCAGCCATCAGTGCTGTGGGAGAAATTCCTTTATAATTCCAGAAGCTCCTGTGATGGTGCAGTTGCATTCATCCAAGTACTTCGCATTTTACTAACTGTGTCTTGTACTTGCTCAAAATTGGAGAAACTTAGGCCAAAATTGTTGATTTTTTTTTTTTGTATGGAGCAAGTCTGCAATTCAAAAGTTACAGCCAGCGATTTCTCTGGGATTAGTAGTATTTCTTTTTTTTTTTGTAATTACAAGAGCAACACCATCAAAGAGCAGTAGGTACGTGGCTTCCTATGCTAAGATTTGAAAAGCAGGATAGAAAAATTGAAGTAATGCTCCATTTTGATCCCGAGCTTTATTCACCTAGTGCTACCCAGTTCCCTAACAGCAACAGAACGCGACGGTTTAAAGTTGATGGTTCCTTATTGATCTGCTTCTCATGAAGCAGTTTGCGTTCAACTTTAACAAGCTCTGCTACAAAGCAAATCTGAAGTCTGGTGCTGAGGATCATGACAGGGAAAGAATGCTGCGCTGAGATTTGGGAGCAAAGCAGCAGCCTGCACTGTGAGTTCTGCAGGATATTCTTAGGAACTGGTAAAGCATATGTCTGTGAAACATGTCATCTGCTGCAGTCCGTATGAATTAATGTGTACAGCGCTTTATGATGGAGAGCAACGAGGACGTGTTCAGAACGGTGGGGACCAAAGCGAAGCAGAACACTCAACGTTTCTGTCTTGTTTTGATAAATGTCCCCATTTAAAATGTTACTAGTTTTTAATTCCTATTTCTCCTTTAAAATAGGGAAGTCAGAGGCAAAACTAATTTGTTTTTATTTCAAAACCGCACTCAAAGTTAAAAAGTAATCTGTATATCTGTTTTTACCATTATTAATTATGATTTAATTTCAGTAGTATATCAAACGTGTATATCTTGGAGCACAAGTTAATGCGCTTGGTTAATGCACAGGCACAGTAACAGTTCATTTTTTTAAAGTTTCATTTAATTTGAATCCAAGCTTTAAAGTAATTTTCTTTCCTTCTCTTAACTATATGAATGCGTATATTGATGTATTTTTGAGTTTAGTTTTAGACTTGTTCTCACCAACCTTTTACAACAAGCTGCTGATTTTCCCAGTAAGAATTAGGAACAGCTTTAAAAATCAAACTTCAAAAGGTAAAACCGACTTTGGAAGATTGAAATGTTGAAGGTAACCTTAACATGAGTGCAGCAATCTCGCAGCTTTCAGTTCTCAGCTGCATAATATCCCTCCTCTCAGCATCTGCTCCATATTGACTAGCGCAAGTAGGTGGTAATCTGACTTCCCCCACCCCCCTCTCCTCCAACCAAATGTCATGGGAAACAATGTTGAGTGGGTAATGCCCTTCTGTTTTGCTGGGAACAAGCTTGCCAGGATATTCTTTTGAGACCCTCTCGTCGCTGATGCTAATTGCCTTGTGTAATTGAAAAGGGAGCTCTTGCTCTCCTGGAGGCGGCGATGGCTGCCTATTACAGGTGCCCAGCAGGGACATTACCTGCGGTGCATTGACACTCTCTGGATGCTCATTCTCTGCTTCTGCCCTCTCGCAATAGCAGGAGGGAATCGATCTCGAATGGTGAGATTACAGGAATGTAGCAGTTGTCTTGTTTTGTTGTTTTAGTTTTTTTAATGGAGCGTTAAAAGCAAAGATAGAAAGCATAAGTTTATACATTTTTTTTTAAATCCACATGTGGTGTTTAAAGCTTGTACGTGATCTTTTTGTAAAGGTGAGGAATGTCTTGCACGGTCTGTGTGTGCACTCTACCTTAGCATAGTTCAGCCCTTCTGAGGATCCTGAGATCAGTAAGATGCAGCAGAAATTCTGATAAAAAAAATGTCTGAGACTGAGTCCAGGTCACCCCTACCTGGAAGCTCACACATCTCAAATCCAATTGTAGAATGTTTTGTTCAAGAACCATTTCAAGGAAACAGTATGCGATTCTTGGCATCTCAAATCAAAGTTGTAAAGCAGATGGGTGAGAGCTTGGCTGAGACATTTAGGATCTAATTGACTCCGGTGGCCAACTGCCATTGGTAGGTGTCACCCACGTCGTTATTTCCATACTTAGGATCAGGTGGAACCTTAGTCAGTAATGTCTTCCTACAAACTTCTTATGTTTCATATGGAAAAAGGGTTGTCCCTTCTTAAGACTGCTGCAAGAAGAATCCAGCGAAGAAAACCTTACATTGTTTTGTTTAGGTGGTTTTGGACACACTCATCTAGAAATTAATTACTTTTGAGCGACAGCTGTGATTTGAGGAGTCAGCAGTGTGGTATTTGATTTCTGAAATGGAAATACTTGGTAGTAAGTTAAGGATCCCAGGGAAGCTGGCAGAACTGTGTTGTCTTAGCAGTTTCTGTTATGGGATATTGGAAGACATCTGGAAATGTACTTTACAAAATAATTAGTTGCTCCTGTAAAATGATGTGTGTGCATCTGTTTACAAAGCAAAACTGACTCCATCTAACCTACCTAAGAAATCAAAGGAGAAGAGTGTCACTCCTATTACCTATGGAGAGAGAGTAGAAGGAACATGCTTCAAAGCTGAGAACTGTGCCGAGAAATTATTGGTTATTTACTTCATCCTCTGGTTAATCTAAGAAAGCTGAATTGGCGTTCTCTCAGCGCTCATCATAAAAATCAATTGCTGCGCTCCTTAGACCTGCAGTGACAGTTCATAGGGTGTAGGAGATAGGTGTGTGCCCATCATATCCCTTGGGAAGCTAGGGGGTTGCTGTGTCTTTGAAGAAGCTGCAGGAAGATGCAGCACTTATCTTTCCAGTTCTGATAGGGCATCTCTCATTTTCTCACCGGTGAAAACGTGAATGGAAGGTAAATGTTGGTGTTGAAAGCCCAGGATGCAGGCAGCAGGCTGAAGGCTGGTGGTCTCAGCAGCACTCCTCCCCTGCACAGCCCTCAGAAGTTGAGGGTGGAAGAATTACAAAGCAGCATTTGCTGATGTTTCTCCTCTGTGTTCGTTTAGGAAAATAACAAAACTCTGCCTAAGCAGAAATCAGTGCTTTGTGGTAAAGCTCTGGCCGTTTGGGTAGCTGCAAATGTTGCACGGTGGCCCTCTTAGTGAAGTTTAGAGAGTCATTTTCATTAACCATTTTGGCAGTTCTTTCGTCTTAGGAGTTGATCTTCACACCAGATAGCACAAAGCAAATCTCTGCAAAGGGAAACAGGGCTGTGCCATGGAAAGGCATTTGCTGACAACTGTTATAGCTTCACCTCTACAGGAGTTAACTGCATTTGGTCACCTTCTGATTCTCTATTTTTCGTAGTTCTCTTTTTGTCTCCTCATTTTTATTTGCAGTGTTTTCGGGGTTCCATATTGTCTATGTGAACTTGCAGTATGTTTGAGTTTCATTATAAAGAGTTACTGGAGGCACAGTCCGAGACAAACCACTATTCCCTAGGAGGGTTTTTGACTTCTCAGTCTGTGTTTGCATTCCTCCAGGTGATGATAATGGGAAGAAGGCCAACAACCCCAACCACTGTAACTGCATCATAGACCAAATCTTCACAGGCGGACTGCAGTCTGATGTTACCTGTCAAGTCTGCCAGTAAGTGTTTTTACTCCAATTCTGTGCTCTGGTTTGAAGCTGCGCGCTCTCTGGTGCAGCAGTGTACTGAGTCATTTCTTCAGCATCAGTAAAATAACAGCAAAATTCCTGCAAGATGAGAACTGTTTAAATACAACATCAGCTAAATGCAGTAAATTACTAATAACTTATCATATATTAAGACATACCAACAAAAGGAAGCTTCACAGACGTAGGAATATAAATTTCTTACTACTGTGTAAAAGGTGGTTGATGTCCAAGTTTGTGAGAAAAAGACTTGCAGATCCCTTTGGTTCCAGAAGTGTGCAACTCTCACCGCATTTGAAGAAAATTCTGATATGCAACCATATTTTCCTTCAGTTGGGAGCCCCAGGTGTCATCAGGAGAGGTTTCAGAGAGGCTGATGTTAGGTCTCAGGCAGAAGCAAGTGAATGTCTTACAAGAGTAAGAAAAATTGTATTTGTTGTTCTGCTGTGTACTGGAGCAAGCTGACTTCTCTTTCAAGATGTTTGGTGTTGCCACAGTTCAGAAGTCAGAATTCTTGATTTTTAAACTTTTTTTTTGTCTTGTATTCTTTATAATTATCCGCAGTGTCCTGTAGATGGACAGTTGTGCTGTGCTCGGTTAAATCTGTTTTTATTCTATATTTCCTGGAGAGATACGCAGGAGATTTGCTGTAGGGGAAAAAGTATGAACTTATGTACTTTCTCTGGTAGAGCCACAGAATCCTTGTAGTAAAACGCTCGGTGTATTATGAGTTGATATTAACATTGAAGAAATTTTAACAAAAGAAACTTTCTTTTAAAAATTCACGAGTTTTGCACAAATGAAGATAGAAGAAAGAAAGGCAGAATATTGTAGGCTTGGTGAGATCTCCTAGTCAAAGAGTCTACTTTTAGAAGAAGAGGGAACTCAACAACAACAACAAGGCGTAATGAATGCAATCAGAAAATGCTTCCAAGCTGGGGGTTTGAGGCAGTGCAGACTGCAATTTTGATCAGCTTTCTCCGTAGTCTAGCTATTGGCTTGCCTTCAGCTGTCTTGGACAGAAATTTGTTTGAGAATGTACACTTCTTGATGCAGTTACTCTTTGGCCTCTCAAATACCAAATGCTGTAAGAGATTGTCATTTGAACTGCAAAGCTTAATTCAGTGCAGTGCTGTATGGCAGAACTATTTGGCCCTCCATGTCTTGAGCAGAGCGCCAGCCTTCTGAACTAGTTGAGCTGCACGTCACTGGCACTGCTGATGTTAGTTGGTAGCATGACCAGAACCTCTATGTCTAAGTAACCCGTCTGGTTCACAAATAAACATATTTTTGCATTGAAATGCATTTCCTAAAACACTGAACAAGAAGGAAGTGTGGGAGAACACTCTGGAGCAACTCTACATATATATGTATGCATGTATTTTTCTTTTTGTCATCTTTGAGTGCCCTCTAGGGGTGATGTAGATCCCATAGTTCTTAAGAGTAAATATCTGGTTGGTATGCACTCTCAAGTGAGGGAACCCATTCGTTTTACTTCCTTCGAGTATGTATTAAACCGCTTTCTTTTTCATAGTGGCGTTTCCACAACGATAGACCCATTTTGGGACATCAGTTTGGATTTGCCAGGCTCCTCCACCCCGTTCTGGCCTCTGAGTCCGGGGAGTGATGGCAGTGTCGTAAATGGGGAAAGCCATGTATCAGGCACCACCACTCTCACAGACTGCTTGCGAAGGTATGAACTGAGACAAATACAATTTTGGTGGGGTAAAAAGCATTTGGCTCCATTCTCTTCTCCACAGGTGGCAGTGAACAATGGGAGTAAGTGACGCTTTGTCATGGCATAATCCCCAAACAACATGTTATACCTATTTCAGGTTTTGCATAAGGCAAGTGAGAAAGAAATAGAAGAGCAACAGAGGGCCTAACAATAAGCCATCAAATCCAGTTGCCACGTGATGCAAAAGGATAAATTTTACACTGCCTGCTGCAGGCAATGTGGCTTTACGTGGTTGAAAACAGTAGTGTGTCTCCATGACATCTGAGCTTTGACCCTAGCCCTGGAGGGCTACAGGCACGGAGTGTCCTGCAGACTGGTGTGCAGCTGACCACAGAAGTCTGTCTACTTGCTTCACAATTTCCACATTGTTTTTTTGGTTTTGAAAACAAATCTTTGCTACCCATCTGAAAATTAACTGTTCTTTGGAAGGTGGCAAATGAACATGTAGCTCCTTTCTTAGTTACTGATGCACTTTGGTGCAGTGTGCCCAGGTAGAGCAATGATAAATGTCCAGTTTGGGTATCTGAACCATGGCACTTAACCTGAATACCTATAGTAGTGGTGGTGTGTTGTTTTTTCATCTTTCCCCAAAATGTCACTTAAAAGCCATGAATGACATACACTGAGGTGCTGGGGAGACGCACGTAACAGTGAAAAGTGATTTCAGCATGCGTGGAAAAAGTCTGATCATATTGTGCATCCTTTTGCTTTTTAATATATTTTTCAGGTTTACAAGGCCAGAACATCTAGGAAGCAGTGCCAAAATCAAATGTAGTGGTTGCCATAGCTACCAGGAATCTACCAAACAACTCACTATGAAGAAATTACCCATTGTGGCCTGTTTTCATCTCAAAGTAAGTTCACAGGGGGCAGACCGAGCACAGGATGTATATTCCTCTTTCAGAGGATGAGGTAGAAGATAGTCCAGGAATTGATCTTTCACTGACTCTTCTTTTATTTTATCACTTAATGTGAGGGACAAGTTGCATGCCTAGCTAGATGTTCTATTAAGATACCATTATATTACCTATAATGTAGATTTGCAGTACACCTCTGAGAACTAACAAGAATCTAGAAGTGAAGTGGAAGGCTGGCATGATACCTGAACCAGCCTAAAGACCAGTCTCTAGTAATGCTTATTCCTTCTGCGTGGTAATGTTTCTATGCTTCTACTCAACGGATGCCTCAGAGAAAGCTCTGTGCTGAAGGGAAAGCATGCAGAGGTTGTAGCAAGGAAGCATTCTTTTATCTTCCCAACTAATTCACTCAAGATTAGTCTTCAGTATTTCCAATCCAAATTATGTCAGATGGGAGGTATGTCATAGTTGGTGCCCTCAGATAGTTAAGTCCTGGATGATTTATGTCTTAAATAAAAAGAGCGTGACTGTGGTGCAAAGTAGGCATCTATCACAGAGGATGACTGTCATGCTGCATCAGCAGGCAGAGGGTCCTTGAAAAGCAATGCCGTGGGCCTTGATGGGAGCAGCCGTCATGTAACTGCATCTTTGATCTGCGTGAGCTGTTCAGATACGGATCTCAGGTCTTGAGTGTCTCCTGGAAAGAATGACAGAGTCCCATCATTGCTAGGCAGCGACTGATGGTCACTGTCCTCAGCTCTAGAAACTGTCTATCTGGTGATACTAGTATCAAGTAAGCTAGGTAAGGAAAAGCAGCATTTCACCTATGGCCATGGCAACTGGAAACATTTTGAACAGCAGTCTCTGTGCTGTGTACCGCTGAAGGCTTCTACTGCTTCTCTTTCCAGCCTTTTCTCCATACACTACTTTTGGTTAATTAGATTTTAGATGACGAACTTTGGTAAAACACGTGAGTAACTTCAACAGTTTTGGAAATAGGCCTTTATCTTACACTTGTCATGGCAAAGTAAATCTTGGGTTTTGCTGTAGTGATTTCTTCAGGTTTATTTTCCAGTGGTCTCTAAGCTAGTTCACTGCATTCATACTGGAAAATCTAATATTCTGTGTATCTACAGTGTCACTGTCGCACTGAGCAGCTCACAAATTGTATTCGAGAAATGATTGTAGCTTGGAACTGCTGAATTACATAGCAACTCCATAGCCAGCGTAGCAGCAATTTAAAATTTATTCTCAAAATCTGGCTCATACAGAAGCTTATTAAAGACAACATGGGATGCCACAGGAAGGTCTGCATTCATGAGAAGAGCTTGGTTCTGCTTTCCAGTAGAGAAAGGATAGTGCAGGTGGGAAGAACTTCCACTTCTGTAACTTACTGGTCTTTTAAGACTGTTTGGGACAATTGTGCCTTCAGGTGGTCACCCTCTTAAATACCAGAATTTCCTGGGTTACTTCTTCCATGTTAACCAGGCAATATGCAGTGTGATAAGCCAAAGGTAGTACCTGAGAGGAATAGGCAGCTATGCTGTTCCTTTGTTTTTCTGCTGCTGTTCATTGTCTTCCTGAAGGAGGTTCCTGCATGGCTGGCTTGAGGTTTTAAGAGTTTTTCGCTGGCTGCTCGGCTTTGAGGTTTTTTTGTTTGTTTGTTTTTAAGAAAGAGTTTTGGGTTTTTTCCTTTTTTCTTTTTTCTTTTTTTCCTTCTTTTTCCTTTAATGCAGAGTACCTGGCAAGATGTATAGGTGATTCTGCCCTTTGGACAAGGCAGTATCCATATGCTGAACCCCTCAGAGTTACACAGAATAATTGAAGATGTTTTTGAAAATAAATGATTTTTCCTAAGTGATTGTGTTGTCCTGCCCATTCAAAATGCAAATTTCATTTCATGTGTTAAAGCAAAAGAGAAGCACAAAAGATAAGAATTGTGGAAGTCTTCGCTGTTCAGGTCTGGATCTGTTGCTAGGGAATTGTTATGGCACCACAATTGGAAAATAATTAACTAGAAGTGTAAATAGAGCAGAATTTCTGAGAAATGGAGAGGGAAGCTGCCTTTAAATAGAAACTCATTCATGTCTTTCTGTCATTTGTTCCCGTTTCTATTTAATGTTCAATCGACAAGATGAAGAAAGGGCGGTGGGTACTGCAGGCTGCTTCTGGCTGAGGGACAAGGCTCTTTTATGACCATATTCCATTTTTGCCTTAATTTGAATTGGTATTCCTGTGCAGTCTTGACTTGTGTCATCTGAGATGATTGGATGAGTGGATTGAATGTGTGAATCTGATAGCAAGCTTTTACAGGCATCAGTTTTGTGTGTTAGTGTAGGCAGCAGCTGCAGTGCATTCGAATAGTGCATGGTAGAACTGAACACTTCTCTGCTTAAAGCTGTGTTTGCTGTCTGTTCAGTGTATTTTTTAACATCAGTTGGGAATAAATTTGTGTGGATAGACACTAAGGTAAACAATCTAATAAATATTGTTTTATTTTCCTTCCACAAATAGTGACTTATTTTCCTAGTAGAACGTCTTCTAGCGTTTACCTGGGGGATCCCAGTCCAGCTAGATGGTAGAAAAAATCTGGGAGTGTCCCTAGCTGCTGACTGCTGATATGCTTTCGTGTTACCGTACCTAAGCTTGGGATGTTTATAATAGAGAGAGGCTTTGTCTATCTCAAAAGAAAAAAAAAAATTCTTCCACTTTGTCCGCAGCGGTTTGAACACTCAGCCAAACTGAGGCGAAAGATCACTACGTATGTCTCATTTCCACTGGAGCTGGACATGACACCATTCATGGCTTCCAGGTATGTACCACGTTCTAGATCCCCTGAAGACCTGGACGGAACATTACCAGTTCCATGCACGTGCATCATGAAACATCCTTGAATCATCATAGAATCATAGAATCACCAAGCTTGGAAAAGACCTACAAGATCACCCAGTCCAACCATCCATCTATCACCAGTAGTTCTCACTGAAATCGAGGTTTGAGAATAGAGGTTACAGAGCAGTATCTATAGTGGTACTTCTACTGTAAGCTTCCTCTTGAAATGTATATCTTTCCTAAACTAATTTTAGATAAACTATTGAGTTTGGTGTTTCAGAAAAGACTTGAAATTTGAACATCATTTTTTTTTAATTCACATTCAGTGTGGTTTTGGTTGCATATTAAATTTGTAGATTCAGATTCGTTGTTGCTTCAGATGTACAAGTTCTGTGCTCTGGCCCCCGTGACCTGAGCGCCCACCTAGCAGTCATCTCATGTCACAGCTGGTGCCCTGCAGACCAGATGCAACCCAGTGCCCAGCCCGGTATTTCTGAGGTTATAGAAATATTTCCTCTCTGTTCCTGTGCACACGCAGACCTGCTTTGGTTGGTTGGTTTGTACCTTCAACTTCTATTTAAAGAAGGCTTCAGCAAAAGCACGTAGTTCGTGTTAAAGCAGGTATTTCTAATTGGTACTTAAACGAACAGGAAGGCTTCTCCCACCTTCCAAGTTTGGGAGAGACGTAATGTTTGTATTGAACAAAACTGTAAAGTTTTTCCTTCCATAAGGAAGAAATTTAATCAGCTCAACTAACGAGTATTTATCAGGTATTCCCTTCAAATATACGAGAAGACATTCAGATTTAATTTGTATCCGAAGCAGTGCAGAAAGCCCAAAACATGACATCTCTGAGCACAATATCTATTTGATACTGAAATGTTCACAGTAATTTCAAACCTTTTCCCTGAAGAAAAATAGCTCCATCTTCTAGGAGAGAAAGGAGAGCCCTGAAGCTCTGTTAAATACTGTTATATTAAGAATATATGGTTTGTTCCAGTACATTCTGGAGATTTTGAGACTCTTCTGTTCCTCTGTGGTGAATTCTCCATGGATAGAACAGACTCTGCTGATGAAAGTTACCAAGCATAATGGAATATAGAGGGGATAATCGGGAGGCATAGCTCAGTAGTCTGAATTTCATCGCCTATGAAATCAACAGCATAATCCTATTGCTGCTGTCAAAACACAAAATGAATTTACAAGTCAGAGACAGGATGATTGACCCATCAGAGGATAAGGGATTGATGTAATTAGATATTTTAGCAGGTTTAAAATACAAATTGTTTCTTAACCTTTTTTAAAGCTTTTTGGATAGGACATTTGACATGAACAGATCTGTATTTGCAGCGCCGAAGCCTTGACTGGCAGGAGAAACAGTGCTTCTGTGTAGCGTTGCTGCAAGAGCAAATAAAGCATCTTTGGCATCCTGATCAGCAGCCCTTCTCTGCTGCTAAGCAGCACTGAGCTTTTGAATTAGGACCTGGATTGAGCAAACAGGCTGTGTCATGTAAAACCTATTTCCTCGGTTGGGGAAGCCACTGCTTTAAGTGACTGGATTTTTGTGTGTGTGTGTGTTGCAGTAAAGAGAGCAGAATGAACGGGCAATACCAGCAGCCGACGGATAGTCTAAACAATGATAATAAGTAAGTGGTACATTCCATGACTCCTACTGTGAAGGGTGTAGTTGGCTTCTAGAAGGAGATATACAGCCTGCTGTATATCCTGCAGCGCAGAGTGCGTTACCGCGTTTGGCAGCACAGTAAGTCTGAACTGTTGCAAAGCAAAGCTTGGTTTGCCACGATTGCATTCCCTTCCGTGGATCTGTAGCAGCTAATTTACTGATCTGAAGATGGTAACCCCAGCAATTGATCTGTGGTCAAAATTAGAAGTTATGGTCCCAGTACCCAAAGGGGTGTGTGTTGCCTTTAAATATTCCTATTTCTATGCTACTAACAAAAATCCCAGAGGATTGAAAGTAAGCTCTGATGTGATGACTCCAGTGATCATGCATGGATTCTAGTCACAGTAACGAAGTGGCTGATACAGGACTTGTTCAAGAATGTAGAGGAGAGTAATTGAAACCAATACACGTAGCTTTATGGAAAAAGAGATACTAACACAAACCTTTTTTTTTTTTAATAAAGGTTACAGGTTTGGTTGCTGCAGTCGTGCTAATGTTGTGTATTTAAATCCCTCAATGAATTCCTCAGATTTCATTTGGCACTAAAAGTTTCATTAAGAATCTGGAATCATGCAGTAGATTTAAAACAACAACCACCAGCTAACTAGGCCTTATCACAGTTGTCACAGAAGCAGATACCAACCACATGTGCTACAAGTGGTCCTAAAGGGATTGACTCATCAGATTCATGGTGTTTAATGCTGTTAGCCAGGATCTGAAAGAAAACAAAATTGATCACTGTTGAGGACTGCACATGACATAGGTTGAAGAAGCTGTTAATGAAGAAGAAGATAAGGTGATTAGGTAGCAGCAGAGGTGTCCAAGTTGCTTAGCATGCTGCATGCCAGTGAACTGCTGTGGCAATCCGAGAATCCTCCACGTAGGGCTGCAAGGCGTTGTCTGTCCTGACAAAAGATGAGGGGCTCCATCTCGGATAAAGATGACTTCTAGACATCTGCAGCTCTGTAGGGGCTCAGCTGGAGCAGGAGCTGTGCTGCAGCGCCGATGTCAAAAGAGCTCTGTAGATTTTGAAGATAAGTAGGATAATATCAAGGGAGATTAGTGAGATTGTTTTATCGTTGTGCAGCTGTCTTTGTATGTAGTTTGGAGGATAGCATTGTAAGAAAGAGGTAAAGAGTGGAGAACATTCCAGAAGGAGACACAAGTATATGCATGGCAGGGAGCAAAATCTTAGAGCAAAGAAGTGAAAGGCAGCCTGGTCAGTGTGTCAGCACCTCTCTTTCAAACTGAGATATCTGCTGGCTTTCAGGCTAGCAAACAAATGCACAGAAACATCTGAGAGGTGGAAGTAGAGGCTGAATATATCCAGTATTTCAAAATAGATGCAGACTTTCCAAATTAAGGACAGTTAATCAGTACAGCAATTTATCACTGGAAATAGCTGAAGATTGGCTAAGCTTAAGATTACCTCCTCTCCTACCCCTCAAGTGTTTTTTCTGGCTCACTGGAGTTAGCTAGTTCAGTAGAGGAAAGCAAAAGGTTTGACTAGATAGTGGTCCTCTGTGGGAATGCATCAACATTAATGTGTTCTAGAAGAAAAATCTTCAGTAGCTTGTACTGGTGAAACTGGTGGCTGTCATCAGAAGGGAATGCTGCAGTAGGAGCAGGTAGAAAAATGTTCCCTTTCCCTGGGCGGGGACAGCCTCTTCCCAGTTAATGTTAAGAGCTGGAATTTTGTTGATGGATCTGATCCTTTACTATTTCTCTATGTATTTATGAACGTAAGCTTTTGCCTCTTTAAAATGTCAGTTATTTTTGCCCTTTTGATCCACGTATTGATTAACTCTTCTCTGTACCAGGTATTCCTTGTTTGCAGTAGTTAATCACCAGGGAACCTTGGAGAGCGGGCACTATACCAGCTTCATCCGGCAACACAAGGACCAGTGGTTCAAGTGTGATGATGCCATTATCACCAAGGCTAGCATTAAGGATGTACTAGACAGTGAAGGGTAAGTGAACTGTGTGCAGTTTGTGGTGCCACAGTGTAAGAAGGAGATAAAACTATCAGAGAACCCAAAGGGATTGAACTCGGTGCTTGTGAGTCCCTTCCAACTCAGGATATTCTGTGATTTGAGGGAATCACTGGGGATTGGGATATATTTCAAGAATAAGGTTAACCTTAAAGAAGTGAAATCTTAATTTTGGTGTTTTCAACCGTGGGCTTGCTACAGGAAAGATAAGCCTGTTTGGGTTTTGTTTTAATTATTCATGACATTTATGTTAATTCCTGCAGGCACAGATGTTCAGCTTGCAATTTTTTTAGCCAGATTTTCCTATTTTTTCCTTTTCTGATCTTCAACTGGGAAGTAAAACAAAAAAAGTCTCCTCTGAGATCTGAATTTTGCTTTGGTCAAATCATTTAATGCTAACTCTTGCTTTGAGGTCAGCAGAAGAAATAAGTTTGTCTTTATTGAATAAGGAGGGGCCAGCTTTGTCCCTGGGATGGGGTACATCTCCGGAAGGAGCGGCCATAGGCAATGAGAAGAGGATCTGCAACACAACCACTTCACATCTGGCTCGCTGAGAGCCGCTTTGATCTCTGATCCATTTTCCCTGGTTCGGATTAAGGCTGAGACTGAGTAGACCTGCTCTGTGCAAGGGGAGCTCCGTAGGACTGGACACAGAACAGTACTAATTGGAAAGCCCACAGATCGCTTTGAAGCATTTCAGCTGGGCTGTGCGGTGAGCCTGTCAGTGTCTGGTGTGCAAAGAGGACGCAGATCAGTCTGCTTCCTGCTGGTGTACCTGCCCGAGGGCTGGGTTCTGCTATGTAGCAGTGCACATACAGTCATTAAGGACAGGAAGAATTCCATCCTGCTAAAACACCAGATTTAAGTACAGATTGAGGCATATGTGAGTCGTGTTTGGTTGGGACACGTGAGCTTTCACCCACGTGCCCGGTTCTTTCTGTTTGTCAGAGTAAATGGCAGACAGTTTGTGGTATTCCTAATGGCTGGAGCTCTGGCTGTGGGACTCTAAAGCAACAGCTGCATCTTAAAGCACCACTGTTGTATTTTGTGCCATGATGTGTTAATTGGATGCTGCCTGTCTGGGCATCAACACTGTCCCATCTTCCAGAGCTTCCAGGCTCTAGGTAGGTGCACAGCACAAGGGTTTGACTGACAAATAAATGTTCCCTTTCCTGAGTAGCTGGTAAAATCGCTTCAGCTGGCTTCCCTCCTTCCCCTCCTTACTGCAGGGAGCTGGCACATCCCTGGGATTGCTTCAAATTGAAAAGAATAACAGCATTAATAGCTCTCGTTTCTGACGATCGCATCAATGGCAATGCTGATCTGCTACGATGCGCGGCACGAAGCTGAAACTGTACCTCTGCTTTCTTGCAGATATTTGCTGTTCTATCACAAACAGTTCCTGGAGTATGAATAGCCTTATCCAGCAGCTTGGCAGATATCAACAAGGAAGAAAATAAGCAAGCCTTCTGAATCGACACACAAACCTACCTGAAATAAAAAGACCCATTAAAAAACAACTAGCACTGAGCTGTAACAGGACCTACTTGACACTGGCTCCAAGCCTGGCAGAGGGAGAAATGAACAATGTCCAACGTGTACGCGGTCCCGCAAGGACAGAAAGGGGGAAAAAGGAGGCTGCAGTCAGTCACTTATCAGAGGAAATATAAAATGAAAGGAATGCTCTGGGTGGGGGAAATGGGAGCAGAGGAGTCCGGGCACTGGTACATCTCCTATGTTCCTCCAAAACGTGTGTGGGAAGGCAAGGGGGTGTACTCTCATCTCCATAAAGCATCTTCTCCATTGGTGCTTCAGCTCCAACGACCAATCATATAACAGTTAAAATTAAAAAAAAAAAAAAAAAAAAAAAAACAAGCCCATTTTTTTATGCATATGGATCTGAAAGCAGTAGAGTGGAGGAGGAGGGAATGACACAACTAAAGGACTTTGCAAGTATCTTTTTATTT
>NC_034421.1:4891208-4905247 GCF_002078875.1 Numida meleagris
TTTTTTTTTTCCCTGTTGCTTTCCAAAGCCGTATATCTGTGTGATACTTGAAAGAACCTCGCTATGACAAATGTACCATCTGTTGGAAACGGTTGCTGCTGGGGGCAGCAGTGAGCGATAGATCTGCTGCTATTGAGCACTTCTGCAGTGCACTGGGTTTTTAAGTAAACAACACGTTTTCCTGGTATGTGCTAGGCTGGTATTGGTTCCTTGTATCCTCCCACACGCATTAACTCCTCGCGTACTCTTCTCTTCGCAGCCTCCCTGTCTGTGCCCTTAGCTCACAGCAGCTGGTGCACCAGCTTGCCTTTGCTTTGTCACAAATGCAGTTTTGTTCCCTTTTCTCTCCCGTTTGAAGCAGCTCCTTGGCCCGTCTGGACACCAGCAGTGGCTGCTCGTGTGCTCTGTCTCGCTCCCAGGAGGCCGGGCTGCGGATTGAATTGCAGCCCATGAGAGAAACCATTCAGAACACAGAGCTTAAAAGAGCAAAAACAGCATTGCTCTCCCTTACGGAGCCTGGAGAGGGCTGTACTGAGGGTTAGGCGCCGCGTATGTTGGTGTAAGGGCCCCACCAAAGTGGCCCTGAGCCCTGCGTGTGTATCCAAGCAGCCAGTGCTTGACTTAGGCACGGTGGTTACAAATGTGGATGTGTTTCACCCTTTAGATCTGCCGCTCCAGAAATGGTTACGGGTGTCTGACCTGCGTGAGAGGGGTGGAAAGCGGGCAGCGGAGCAGAGCAGCAGAGATCAGAGGAAGATGAGTGAAGCACGCTGCGTTTGGTTTTTCAATGAGCATCTGCCGAGAGAAGCTACACGAAAGCAGGGCGGAATGGCGCTGGAACTGGCCGCAGACCGGAGAGCGCGAGGTGCTTTGGTGCAGCGAGAGCCGGCTGCGACAGCTTGCAGGAGGGAAGGGAGAAGCTCCCTGCAGAGCAGAGCAGGCACAGAAGCGAGCAGCCCGCGTGGGAGGCACCGAGGCAGCGATTGCTCCGGCGGCGATGGCGCGCGCCGCTTTCGTAACCTGTCTCTCCCTATCGTCGTGCTCGAAATAACGTTCGGTTGTAATTGGGCGCTGCAAGATGTAACCTGGGTGTTCTTGTCACTAGTGATAAATGGCTGGAGAAATGCAGATGAATGGTGCAACCCGCAGAACAAGGCGGGGGGGGGGGGTTGGCCTCCCTCTCTTCCCTCCCTGCTGGAGCCGGGCTCAGCACCGTGCAGATGCTCGGCGACGCTTTCTGCTGCCTTTTAATAATGCAGCGCGCTTGCAGAGGAGCAGCCTCTCGTTATTCCCACGGCTGCAGCCGCGTCCCCCCCTGCTCCCGCTGCCGGAGGAGCAGTGCCACCGCGCGGCAGTGCCACGGCCCGAGCGCTGCCTTCTCCTCCTGCTGGGCCTGGCGGGGGCTCTTCGTCCATCGGATGACGCGGGGCCGAGGTCAGCTCTACGAACCAGCCCCATCTTTTTCCCCCCACCTCCCTCAGCTGTTGAGAGCTCTGTGCGGCGCAGGTGGCTTTCAGTGGGAGGTGGGGAGCAGAGGAGGTTTCAGGGCTCTGTTTTGGTTTTAGAAGCGCAACTCCTCTGTACCAAATGCTATTCTCTCTTCCCCACATCCTTCCCCGGGTCCTGCCCTTCTGCTTCCAGCAGTAGATCAGCACAGGTTGCTGGAGAAGCAGGGAGCGTTTTCCTCCTCGATAAAATGGTAAGAGCAGCCGCTGCGTACGAGCAGCACGGTCCCTCGTTACGGCTTCCCCGAGTGCAGCCTTTGCCTGCTCTGCCGAGGAGCAGCCGCGCAGCTCATGCACGGGGCTGATTCACTACAGAACAGAGAGGTTTCTCTTCACAGAGCCCTGACCGTCAGCTTTAGGTAAGCAGTGCCCCCAGCAGTGCAGGCTGTGTGGCACGGTGCTGCCAGGCTGATCCTGCAGTGCCCCCCAAGCGGTGCCCGCTGCTGCAGCCGCTGGCCCCGCTCCCGTTACGGGGAAGCGTTGGAAGAAAGCAAAGCTGGGCGCCGTGCTGTGGGCTGCTGCTGACGTGTATCTTCTGCCCACGCACCAGCGATGGACGTGGCTGTCAGTGGGATGTTTTCTTGTTGCTCAGCTACTGGAGGTGCAGCTTTCCTTGCTGGTGGTGCCTAATGAAAACCGGAGCAAAAGCAGCGATGTGAGGAGCTGCTTCAACCCCCAGGGGCTGCTCTGGCTCAAAGTCGGTGCCCGCAATTCCCAGTTTGTAGCAGGCGTTACCTGCTGGCCCCACTTGCTGTGCCCAGCTGACAGAGGGATGCTGCCAGTGTGATGACAAATGTATTGATTTCTCCCAATTCTCCAGCATCTAACTGCTCTATCGAAGAGCCTGCGTGTATTCTTACTGCTGATTTGACTGAGCTGCTGCCTGTTGCCTTTTCTTTGCTGATAACTGTATTTATATTCCCAGGTGGGGAGGCCACGTCTGATGGTGAGGAATGTTCCCCTCCCGCTTATCAGGGCTGGAAGGAAGGACCTGGCCCCTGGGTGTGTGCATTCCCCGCTTCCTAGGGCATAGATGGCTTGGGGCTGCTGCCCTCACCCATTGAGCAGGGGCTGGAGGAAGGGGGGGGGGGCGCAGGGGGCAGAGCTGATGCTGTAAGAAGGGAAGCTGAGGCAGTGCAGAGTCTGAGCAGTGCCCGGGGGGAGCAGGGAGCTCACCACGAGTGTGGGCTGAGGAGCTTTGGGTCAGTGCTGCCTGCCTTAGTGCTGAGACGACACGAAAGGAACACGTGGCAGGGCGGGCGCGGGCTGTGAGGTTTATCTATCTGCTCATGGTTTCTCCAGCTCTTTATTTTCCCGTCCCCAATTCGTGCATCTGATGACACTCACGTGTATTCTTTCAAGTCTCAAGCTCTGGTCTGAGAAACTCGAGGCCGTGATGTCCTCTCAGGAGTGATTCCTCTCCAAGCAAAAGCCCTGCACTCTCCTTTAGTGAGAACTTCCAGTGACGCGTTGAACCCCCAGTTTTCCATAGCAGCTTTCAAGCATCACTGTTCCCGGCCCTGTCAGGCAGCCCCCACCAGCAGCACACCAAAACTCAGAGCTCTCAGAAACTCCTCGGCCCATGGTGGCTTTTCACACCAGAACCGCATTCCTGCAGTGATTCCAGCACCCAGCGCAGCTCCTCCGTCCTAAAGCTCTGTTAGAGATGGAAGATGCAGCGCTCCTGAGAGCAGGGCAGTGGAATTCGTGGGTCTTTGTAACTCGTGTGGGTGCACAGTGGGGCTGCTGGTGTTGCAGGGTGGGGTGTTCCAGCAGGACAGCCGGCTGTGGGGCACTTGGCACGGCCTGCTCCGGCTGTGCGTCCGTTCCCTTGGCAGAGGCAAAGCGCTGCTGATGGAGGAACCGGGATGAGCAGCCCCGGGGGATTTCAGCCCCGAGCACCGGGATTCGTGGAGGTGCCTGCAGAAGTCAGGCCGGAGGATGGAGTCACTGCTAACCTGGGATTTGGGTGAGTGGAAGAGAACAGTCTGCAGCCTACCGCCCTCGGGCAGAGGCTTTGCTTTGTCCGCCCGTCCTGGTGGAAGTGGGTACTGGAGACAGAGGGTGAAGCAGCTGTGGTCCAGGGCACGGGGAGCAGCCCTCCTCCGACCCCGCGGTCACACCATGGGCGTCTTCTCTTGTGAAGGGGAGCATATGATTTTGAAGCGGCCATCGCTGGGGTCTGGGATCGCCCCCGCGCTGCCCATGCTGCACATCCCGGCGTGAGAGGCAACAGCTCGTTCCCCTGCGTGGTAGGAGGGGCCGTGGCACGGTTTGGTCTCTTGCACAGCGGAGCCGTGGCTGGGGAAGCAGAAGCCACAGGTTTCCACCGGCTCTGAGGCTTTGCTGCCGGTGGATCCCTCACCGACGCTGCCCGCTTCCACCAGGTGATCTGCAGATAGAGCCAAGAAACGCTCTGCAGAGCTGCACTGCAGCCTACGAGGAGGCAGTGCTGGAAGCGGAGAGAGTAATTACACGCGTTGCTGCTGTGCTCGAAATGCGTCGCCCACGCGTGCCCTGCTGCCCCGAGAGCAGAGGGGTAAATGGGAAAGTGCCTTGGGCAGGAAGGCTGCAGGTCTAGGGCTCCAGCAGCTGTAACATTTACGTTACATGTGAGCTGTCTTCCTTAAGTGCTCCTTTGGCACCGCGTGCAAATGCAGTGGTGCGGTGCTGTGCAAAGCACAGGGGCTGCTGGCTCAAGGGCCACGCAGCGCTCCGTGGGCTGGCCAAGGGCTCTGCTCTGTTTTCTGAGCTCCAACAAGCAAGGTTGAGCACGGGGTATCGAAAAGCAGACGGTAAATCCCTTTTCGCCTCTCGGCTGCCCTTAAAAGTGAAGGCTGAACGCCACAGTGACCTCAAAGTCTTGCTCCTTCCCCAGCTGCGCAGCCCGTGGCCAGGTTTGTTCCCTCCCAGCCCTGGGCACGGGGTGGCTCTGCTTTCAAGTGACAGCCACCCATCTCCTCCCAGTGCCCCCGGCACTCACCCTTGGCGGGGTCCTCCCGGCAGTGGCAGGTCCCGGCGCTGGCCTGGCAGGAGCCCACCTCCCCCTTCCTCCGCAAGTGCGTCCAGCCCAGCACCAGGGAGCAGATGAGGGCGCAGAGGCAGAGCCCCAGCAGCAGGTACACCACCAGCCACGGCTCCTGCTCCACGCACACCTTCTGCTCCAGCGCGGCCGCAGGAGGTGATGCTGAGACCAGGGCGGCTGGCGGGGGGCGGCTGGCGAGCAGGGATCCTGCGGGGCAGGCAGAGAGGGCGGTGAGGCACTGAGCAGAGTGCCCAGAGCTGTGGGTGCCCCGTCTCTAGAGGTGCCTGAGGCCATGGTCGGGCCCTGGGCAGCCTGAGCTGTGGGGGGCAGCCAGCCCGCGGCAGGAGTAGGGCTGTGGGGCTGCGAGGTCCCATCCAACCCAACTGTTCTCTGATCTTCAAGGACCTCCTTTCCAACCCAAGTCATCCTATGATTCTCTGAGCTTTAAGCTTTCTTCCAACACAAAGCATTCTTGGATTCTACGAAGCCTTTCTGCTACATTGCTCACACTATCAGCTTTTTGATAGGGAAGGGATGCTGCTAACAGCGCTCATGCGCTCCGCTCAGGAAGAAGCTGGAAGCAGCCCTGCAGCTTGCGTTTCTCAGGGCTGGCAAAGGAGATCTTCTCAACCCCAGTGTGGAATTTGCAGCTCACCCAGGTGGGAAATGCAACACCTGCATGGGCTGTGCAGCCACACCCCCATCAGGACCAAGGAGCGGCGCTTGCTGCCTCTTCCTGAGCTTCCATCCCATAACCTCGCGCCTCTTCCACCCCTCATCCCCCAGCTTACCTCCACACGCCGCGTCGCATTGCTTGGGGTGCTGCCCGCACACCGTGCTGCAGCTGATGCATTTTTTCACCAGCTCGTCGTAGTAGAAGCCAGCTCTCCTGTTACAGACAGCGGACTCTGCAGGGAGGGAAAGAGAGGAGCAGAGCTCGCTCTGAGCACACCCGTGGCCCACTGGGGCGGGATGGGGCCGTGCACGTGGGTTTGCGTGCTGGGTTTGTGTGCGAAGTGCCTCCGCTCCCCAGCCCCTGCCACGTGGAGCTCACAGTGCAGCCCTGCACACCTCCTGCTCGAGTTTGTTGTTACTCACATAAGCTGCACTCGACGTGTCCCTTCAGCGGGTGGCGTGTGACCGCTGGGGGCTATTGGCGTTAATGCAGCTCCAGGAAGGCTCCATCAGACCCCCAGAAGGAGTAGTGTGGGGACGGTGCAGAATTGGGATTGGAAGGGCCCTATCCCCTTGACCCCTCCCCTTTAGATATTGATCGGCACTGACCAGATTCCTCTCAGCCTTCTCTTCCCCAGGTGCACAGCCCCAGAGCTCTCAGCCTTTCCCATCGGGGTGCTCCAGGCCCCCACCGGCTCTGCACCCTCCGCTGGGCTCTTCCCAGCAGTTCCCTGTCTGCCTGGAACTGGGAACCCCAGCACTGGGCTCCAGCTGTGGCCTCCCCAGGGCAGAGCAGAGCGGGGGAGCACCTCCCTCACCCATTGGCTTCACTGTGCAACGCACCCCAGGGAGCCATTGGCCTTCAGGGCCCCCGGGGCACCTCTGCTGGCTCACGTCAGCTGTTGCTTGCCCTGTCGGCCTCGAAGACGCTCAGCTCCTCTCTGCAGAGCCCTCCCCAGCAGCTCAGCCCCAACCTGTGCTGATGTGTACAGTGATCCCTCCCCAGCCGCAGGGCTCTGCGTTTGCCCTCGTTGAACCTCATCGAGTTCCTCTCTGCTCATCTCCCCAGCACGCGGTGACACGGACAACTCAACGCTGCGCTGCACCGAGCTGTTGCCAGAGCCCACCGCCGCGTTTCCCCAGCGCTTTGGGGTTGAATTTTGACCCCCCCCCTCCCCCACTCACCGCACAGCGCCGTGCACCTCCGCATGGCCGAGCGCCCGCAGATGAAGCTGCAGGGGATGCACTGGCAGAGGAGGCTGTCCCAGTACTGCTGGCTGGTGCAGTTGCTCACAGCGGCTCTTCCCAGGCACATCCTGTCCATGGCAGCGAGAGGGGAGGGAACCGGGTGCGGGCTCAGCGCGCCCTGCACTGGGACCTGTGCAGGGGACAGCTGCGGTGACCACCAGCACCAACGGCTGCATGGGTTTGTAAGTCTAGAACATTCTGAATTCCTCTGTGGCCCCGGGGGCTGCTCCTGCCGCCCCGCATGTAATTTCTGACATCTCACATCGCTGTGTCGGCATCATACCGAAACCCGGTTCTGATGTGTCGCATTTTCCTAAGCAGCAGAAAGAGCGATGTCCCTCGGGGACGGCTCTCAGCAGTGCACGGGGGCCCCGAAAGTGGGAGCGCTTCTGCTGCTCCTCTCTCCGTGGCTGCGCTTGGGGCTGGGGACAGCGCCGGAGTGCGATGCTGATGGGGAGCACTGGCAGAAAAACCCGGGACAACTGAAAATTTCAAGGATGATCTTGCTGGTAAGGGTTTCGTTCTTAGCAGCCCTTTGTTGATGTGGGTGCCCGCATCCCAGTGCAGAGCTGCAGCTGTTTCCTGTGGGGCAGCTGCACTGGATATGGGGAGCTGAAATGTTTGGGGCTCTGATCTGTGCAGTACCTCAGCCGGGGCCGCTGCCTTCACAGAGACAGACTTTGATTTCGGTATAGAAATGCCCATGTGCTCTGGGAGGGGTCTGTGTCTCTGCAGCGAGATACAGCCCCTGTAGACCCAGTTGTTCTGTTTGCATTGCTATGAACTTAATTGCTTTCTACGGAGCTGGCTGGCGGCGGCGTGAGCACTTTTTGTCCCTCGAGAGAAGGCACCCATGGATGGAGGCGAGCTGAGCGCCGTCCTGCAAAGCCGGGCTGTGCATCCCCCTGCACCCACCCAGGGCCCAGCCCCCAGCCTCCATCCGAAGCATCGCGCGACCACTCCATCCCCACAGCACCGACCACCCCGCTGCCCCATGGTGCGCTCTGCTCCCTGCCAGCCCCCTGCGAATGCAGCCCCCAGCCCAGCAGCCCCGTACCCCCGAGCGGCCCCACCCAGGGGTAACTCACACTCAGCTCTCCTGCAGCTCCTATCGTCCCCCGGCTGCTGCCATCGCACCGCCAGATCCGGCCCCACGCACGGCTCTGCAGGTTTATAATTAGAGGTAGATTTGATTAATGCCTGGGCCATGTGTTTCCTGGGGCTTCCCCTTATCCCTTTGATGCAAATTGGCCGCGCGTACACCGCGGTGCATTGGCTCCTCGGGCTGCTGGGGGCTGGGGACGTGGGGGGAGGCACTGTCACCAGGCACGGGATGGGGACGTCCTGGTCCTCGCAGCAGGGAGAGGTCCCACAGGGTACACAGCTCTGCGGCCCCGGCATCGCCCATCTCCATGGGAGCTCTTCCACCCCAGGAACGGCACAGAGCTGCGTCAGGGGAGGGCAGGGTGGGGGTCAGGGGGAGGCTCTGTGCCAGAGGGCAGCGGGCATGGAACAGCTCCCAGGGTGGTGGGCTCGGCCCCTCACTGCTGGAGCTCAGGGGGCACTGGGACAGCGCTCTCAGATGTCGGGTTTGGGTTTGGGTGGTGCTGTGTGGAGCCGGGAGTTGGACTCGATGCTCGTTGTGGGTCCCTTCCAACTCGGGATGTTCTGTGATTCTACCATTCCTCTGCTGAGCAAAAGGGCGCCCTGGGCCAGGACAGCTGGCGCTGTGATGTTGCTTTCCCAGGCTTTGCAGAGGAAGGGAACAGCGATGTGAGCACGGGGCTGTGCAGCCGGAGGGGTGGCACCATGCAGGGTGCAGGTGGGGAGGAGCGATGCCCCCTCACCGGGGGTACCACCACGCTCCGCGGGGTCTCTTTAGAAAAAGCAAGCCAGGCTGGGCAGCCTCTCTTTTCCCTTTTTTCTTCTGGTGGAGCGTTGATTTCTGTCAGTTTCTCCCCGCTTCCCACAGCACTGCGGCACGTGGCGGTGACTCAGCTCAGCCCGGGGGACGGTTCTGCAGAAGCAGCTGGAGGGGAAGGAAGGAGCGATACCTGCTGCTTTCTATAAACATCAGTGGGGCAGCGTCAAGGGTTTTCCGTTCAGCTCAAAAGCTCCTGCCCTGTGCGGGCAGGGGGACCGTGAGCTGGTGGGGCTGGGGTAGGTGGGATGGAGCTCGTTGCCCACGGCAGAGAATGGTGCAGGGGGCAGCTCTGCTGGGAGCATCCCGTGCCAGGACGGGCGTCCCTGGGGAACTCCATGCTGCAGGAGCTCCCCTGCATCCATAGCTCTGATTCCAAAGCAAAATCTCTGTTGATGGGCTGCGTTCCCCACCCTGGGACATCAGAGATGGACCTGCTCAGAGAGCAGAGCAGCCCAGCACCCCACGGCTGCACGCAGCCCATAGCAATGCTGCAGCATTGAAGCTGTGCGCGTGTCACAGCTCTGTACATGCGGCTGATGCCAAGGGTTACTGTTAGGGTGAGAGCTGTAGGAGGGAAGCAGAGCCCAGGAGGGAGCAGGAAGGCAGAGGCACAGCTGGGAGAAGGCATTTGTGTGGCTGAAATGCTGCTATGGGAGTCCAGGGAGGAAAGCATTCCCTTTGCTGCGCATCCCTGTGGTTGTTCATACTGCAGCCTCAGCCTATGAGCTCGGTGCCCCAGGAGCCCACGGGTTGCCCACCCACAGGGCTGGCAGCAGAGGAACATACGATGTTGGCACTGTGAGCATGGCAGAGCCAGGCCTGGAGCTGCAGCCACATCTCTGCAGCTCTTGGGGCTTTGCAGGGGAAACCTGCCTCTGCAAATAGCAGCGGGACACTTGCAGTTCCCACTCCTGTGTGCCCTCAAGAGGGAAGTGAGAAGCACTTGAGGGTGGTTTGTCCCTCCTCACTGAGCAGAGGAAGGCCCTGTGAGCTCAGCTTTAAAATCCTCAGCTTATGCTGCGACTGCGACCTCGTCCCCTGGTCGGGTACCTCCGAGCAGCACCGTCCCTCCCGTGGCCTCTGAGGTTGGCACATGGCTCTCAAGCACTTCCAAACACCAGTGCCCAGAGCAGCTTTCCTGGGCTGTCCTGTTTTGCTCAGGACTTGCTGCTCTCTGCATTCCCCGTGCTCACACAGGGCTGGACCTTGGCCAAGGCGTTTGCTTGCACACGTGCAGCCTGTGAGATCCAAAAAAAGGGCTGGGGGTGGGGGCGGGGGGGTGGGGAAGGAGAAGGCGAAGAGGAGACGTTCGGGATCGAAACTGAGCATAGCACAGATGGTGCCGAGCTCTCATTTCTTTCACCCCGGTTCCCTGCAGACATCTCCCGAGCGGCCGCGGCCGCGATGTGGGCGGTGCTCGGAGCGTCCCCTGGGGATGCTGCTCCTCAAGCGGAGGGCTCCGCGACCGCAGCCACCGCCGCGCCTGCTGCTGGGCCGCTGCGGCTCCCGCACCGCCACCCGCGGCAGGGAGACCTCGGGGAGGGACGTGGGGGAGCGGCAGCGGGGAGCGCTGCTCCGCACCGGGAGGTGGCAGCCGCGGTTCGCTCAGTTCCGCGCTGCGGCTCCCGCCGCCCCTACGGAAGCGGGAGGTTGTGCGGCCCACGTGCGGTTCGTTTTGCGGCACGGCCTCGTCCTGCCGCCCTCGCGGGGAGGCATCGCCCTAAGGATGCTCGGAACCCTCCCGCGTCCCCGCGCCGTGGGGTCGGACCGCGCAGCGGCCGCGCTGGGTGCCCGTGGCACCGCACCATCCCAGGGCAAAGGAGCCTCGCCAAAACCTGGCTCAGAAGAGGAAAGTTACCGAAAATCGGGCTGGCTCCCCAAATCCGGCTCCTGGAGGGGGAAGTGTGCCCTGTCCCAGCATTGCCGCAGAAGCACCGTGATGTGTGCCAGCACCAAGGCACCGTGACGCGTGCCCCACGATGCGTGCCCGCAGAGCAGGGAGAGTGTGTGGTGCGAGGGCTGCGTGCTGAGGTGCAGAGCACAGGAGGCAGAGAAGGGCATGAGCCAAAGAGCGACCTTTGGGCGCAGCAGCACAGCGGGTGGTGCGGCGTTTTCATGAGCAAATCCCCACCATCGCCCCATCCCGCACCCATCACCCCATCCCGACGGCCCCAGCAAAGTGCTGTTCCCCTTGCCGGGCTGAGGGCGTTGCAGGAGGAGGGGTGCTTCTTGCAGGAGCAGGCTTGCAGGCTGCCGAGTTAATGCGGTTAATTTTTAATGCAGAAAAACCCTGGGGAAATTCCATGGGGCTGGAGGGAGGCCAGAAGGAGCCGAATGGGTAAAGGGGATAATAGGGCTGACCCTGGGAATTACAGAGCAGGTAGGGCTGATGGCGGTCCCCGGGCAAATGTTGGGCTGGGTAACTGGGGACAGTGTCAGCCCAAAATTAGAAACTAAAAATATAATTAAGGTCGTTAGCTTGGTTTCATGGATGGCAGCGCCTGTCAAGCGAGGCGGCTCCGGGTTTGGCACGGCTCGGGGCTGGCGGATGGTGCTCATTGCGTGCTGCGTTATGACTGTCTGCAGCACAGCTCATTGACAGCCAGGTGATGTTTCCCTTTGTAAAAGCTGCACGGTGTGGAGTCACTGGAGCACACCCTGGGGGGGGGGAGGTGGCCGAGGGGCTGTGTGTGGGGGGTGCCCCCTATGCGGGGCATCCCTGGTGCTAATGGGGACGGGGGGGGTCATGGGCAGCATGAGAAGGGGATGTGGTGGGGATCTGCTCTGCCCGGGGACCCAGCCGAAGTCAGAGGGGGACAAAAAGAGCCAGATTTTCCCCGCTGAAGGCAGGAAGCAGCTGTGGGATGTGGTCCCTCGTGTCTCGGCTGGGAGCATCGTTAACTATTGGCCCAATTTCAGGAGGAGGGTATGAACTCGCACTCACTGAGAGGAAACCTCTGCTTGGTGGGACGTGATTTAACGCAGCTCCTGGGCTGCGTGCATGCATGGGTGCATCCTGCAAAGCAGGGGCTGTGCGGGACCCTTCCAGCCCTGTGCACGCTGCACCCTGCTCGTGGCTGCAGCAGCTGCAGCTGAGCACTGTGTGTTTCTCCCAAAGGCTAATGAGGGTCCTCTGGCTTTCCCAGTGGGAAGGCTGGGTGCAGGCTTCAAGGTGCCGGGGGGCTTTGCTCCATCCGTGAGGCTGTTTTCACCCACACACGTTTCCAAGTGGCAGTTTCCCCATGTTAGATGCAAAGCTTCGCACGCTGAGCCCTCCCATCTGCCCTGGGCATCCGTCCGTCTGGCTCCACGTAATGATGGCTGAGCGGAGGTGTGGGCAGACAAGGTGCCCTGGGTCACGCACAGGGAGAAGAGCTCTTCTGGGCACTCCTGGAGCCACGTGTCCCACGTCCCCATCCCGCTGATGCCCTCACGTTGGATGCTCCCGGTGGCACCTCCACGTGGTGATGCAGCTCTCCTCTGCATCCTGGCACCACCGAGCGCCTTTCCGGAGCAGGAGGGCTTTGTGCTGCCCATCCCAAAGCAGGACCCGGTGACTAACACCTCCTGCTTGTTTACCTGCTGCTGGGGCTCCGCTTGGGCTCGCTGACTCATGCAGCGCCTTCCCCTTCTGCCACTGCAGCTCCTGACGAATACTTTCCATTTTCCTATATTACTTTAATTGCCCTACTTTGGGAAAACTGCTCCAGACCAGCTCCGGGCTGCCATGCCCCAGCTGGGTGTCCCAAGATGGGGACGGCGAGGACATGGCATGCACAGGAACACTCTGTGCCGTGGCCGTGCCGATGATGGAGGCACATAGGGGAAACCACGAGCGACGATTTCTCAGCAGCCCCACTCGCTGCGCACGGCCGAGGCAGCGTGGCTGAATGCAGCCTGACAGGTTCACGGAGAGGCCCGTCCCGTTCTGCGGGATTTTTGGAGAGCTGCAGCCAGCCCAGCACCAGCCCCGGCACCACCAGCACCACCAGCATCACCAGCACCAGCCACGTCCCCACGAGCTGCTGGCCCCGGCGCCAGGTCACAGCCCCGAGCCACCACGAGTTGGGCCGGCACTGCTGGGGACGCCAACCCCACGCCCGTGCCCTGCAGTGCCCGGGGAATCACAGCCCCTGCCCTCCCACAGGGACACGCAGTGTGCCCTGTGTGGCACCTGGGGACGCAGTGGCCCCCCCACAGCACCTGAAACCCACGCTGGGGAGCATTGCCCTCGACTCATCCCCACTCTGTTTGGGGTGCGCCGGGTGTAGGGTGTGCCATGACCCCGCGACATTGTGGGGTGAAAGGAGGGCTTGGGGGCAGAAGAGCTTTTTGGGAGCACCATCTGTGCTCCGAGGGGTCATTGTGGTGGATGAGGACCCACGGTGATGGCATCAAGGATGCAGCCCCAGCGTTCCTCCTTGCACGGCAAAGGTCCATGTGGGTTCTGCAGCACTGGGGTGAGGAGGAAGGTGAGGAACGCAGCCAAAGCAGCAAAGCATGGGGCTGGCGGTGCGCACGTCCCCCAAAGGAGCACTGCAAGCAAGCGGCGGTGGCAGGAGGGAGAACGATGATTAAAGCAGCCTTTGATGAAGCCAAAAATTAATAAAGCAGCGAGCCATCGCGCCGCTCTGTATTTATTGGAGGATGACGGCGCGGAGCCGGCGCGGCGGCCGAGGCTGGGTCCCACATCAAACAGCGGGGCAGCGCCGGGTGGGGACCAGCCCCTTCCCGACGGGATCATCCTGGTCCCTGGAGCCCGGGGTGCTCCACGTGGTGGCTGCGGCCCCATCCCGTGCTGGGGGGCAGTGAGTGCTGCATGCACACAGTGGGACGGGGCGCAGCGGAGGTGCCGCTCAGCACGCACACCCGTGGCCCGTCTGCCTTGTTCCCATTCCTCCATCCCCAGTGATACACGAGCACTGACATCCCTGCTCTGTCCCCTGTGTGTCCCCACTTTGTTCCCTCCCTGTCCCCTTTCTGTCCCCCCTCTATCCTCGGTGCAGCATTGGCCCCTTTGCCACCCTCTTATCACCACTGGGCACATTAACGCGCTGCTCTGCTCCGGATCACATCGTGCTGGGCAAACAGAGGTGTTCCCAGGGGCCCCAGGGCGGTGGCTGCACCCTCGTTCCCTGCTTTGTCCCCACTGCCCCATATTGCAGAGCGGCGGGGACACGAGGCTCTGCCCCCCCACATTGGGGTATCCCACTTGTGCTAGGGGCCGGGGCTGTGCCTGGGGTTGGGGACATCGCTGGGGTGAATGGGGCAGAATTTTGGCACCGTGGGTGTGTGGCACCCCCTGGGATACGGCCCCGCACCGCCCTGCTTCGGGGGTGCAAAGCTCATGCATTGCATCGCGCTGAGCTGTGCAGCCAGGGGGGTCCTGGGCTGTGCATGGGGGGCTCCATGCACCACCAGAGGGTCCGGGCATGGCGCAAGGGGGGGTCAATAGGGTGCACAGTGGGGCTGGGGGTGTCATGCAGGGTGGGAGAGGTCGGTGGAGGTGGGGTCAGCGCACGAAGGTGTTCCCATTGCAAGGCGGGGGGCCATGCAAGGGGTGGGGGCTGTGCACGGTGCGGGTAGGGCCACGCACAACGTTTGGGCGGGGGGAGCACGCACGGTGTTTGTTTAGGCCGTGCCCCACGAGGGAGGGGGGGGG
>NC_034421.1:4905957-4907465 GCF_002078875.1 Numida meleagris
GCTCCGCGGGGCGCTGAGCGGGCGCGGAGCGGCGCGGGGCGCGCCATGGCCGCCAAGGACAACCCGTGCAGGAAGTTCCAGGCCAACATCTTCAACAAGAGCAAGTGCCAGAACTGCTTCAAGCCCCGCGAGTCCCACCTGCTCAACGACGAGGACCTCAACCAGGTGGGACCGGCCCCTAAATCCCCTCTTTTTCCCCCCAAATCTGCCCCGGACCCCGTCCCGCTGCTTCTGACCTCCGAGTGCCGTGTGGGGTGTCCGTGGGACCTGTGGATCTTGTAGGGTGCTGTGGGTGCTTGGTGGCCCTATGGATAGCACAGGGTCCCGTAGGTGCTTGTTGGCCCCATAGAAAGCTTGGGGTCCTGTGGGTGGTGTAGGGTCCTGTGGGTGCCTGGCGGTCCTATAGATTGCTCACCATGGGGTTCTTAGGGCCCCGTAGGTACTTGGTGGCCCCACAGATAGCTCAGAACTCTATGGATAGCATGGTGTACCCCAGGTGCTTGGTAGCCCTATAGGTAGCGTGGGATCCTATGGGTGCCATACGGTCCCACAGGTGCTTGGTAACACTGTGGATAGTTCAGGACCCTATGGATAGCATAGGGTTCCGTAGGTGCTTGGTGGCACCATAGATAGCTCAGGATCCTACAGATTGTATAGGGTTCCATGGTTGCTTGTTGGCCCCCTGGGTATAGCTCAGGCTCCTATGGATAGTGTAGAGTCCCGTGGGTGCCTGGTGGCCCTGTAGATAGCCCGGGATCCTACATATAGCGTAACATCCCGTGGGTGCTTAGTGGAACATCCCATGGGTGCTTAGTGGCCCCATAGATAGCTTGGGGTCGTATGAATAACATAAATCCCATGTCTTTGTGCTGGCCCCATAGTTAGCAGGCAGACCTTTGGGATCTCTGGGGGTCCCATGGATAGCATGGTGCCCCATGGGTGCTCCCAACAACAACATGGGCTGTTAGGGTCCCACAGGCGCCTGCTGACCCCATGGGTGCACTGGGACCCGTGGATCCCGTGGGGGAGTGTCAGGCACCCCATGGCTGATCCCTGCTCCCATAGCGTGTTCAGAGACCCGATGGGGACCTGTGGGTGCCTGGAGATCCAGTGGGGATCCAGTGGCCCCATGGATACATGGGGGTCTCATGGGGGCCCTTTTCGCCCTCCCTGGGTCCCTGTCCATGTTGGGGTGTAAACAGCACCCCGCCCCCGAGATTCACAACCCCAACTTTCCTATGGGGAGGGCAGACGGTGATAGCAGATTTTGGGGTTGCGTGGGGGAGAAATGGGCCTTCCTCCTCCTTCCCCTCCTCTTCCTCCTCGCAGCCTTCACGCACCCCCCCATGAAGGAGCACCCAGCCCCATGGGGGGAGTTTGGGGTGGGGGGGTATGGGGGATGCAGCCCCACGCTGCCCCTGTCCGGCACCGTCCTGTGCTGGGGTGGGGGCTGCCATCTCTGCTCCCGATCCTATTATGGCAATGAGATCAGACATATTGCTGTGCTC